>NC_142931.1:32350679-32498179 GCF_046866305.1 Octopus bimaculoides
AATTTTTTTATATCAATCTTTTGTTTGTTCCCTGCATAAAACCAAGCATTCTCATTTTAAATATTGCTAGTTTGGACAGATTCTATATTTAGCAGGATTTCTTTGGCAGACGCCATTATAACCATCATGTACTTTACAGGGGGTGTGATTCTTGCATTTTATAGCTTGAGCATCTGTGCATTTTGGGTAGGATAATTACTGCAAAGTGTTTTTCCTTAAAACAAACTACTTTATTACCTATGTCTACAACTGATGTGTCATTCCTACACAATGTTGCCAGACATATTATAGAGAGAAGAAGCTACACTTCATCATGGCACCTATACTAGAGTGGTTCCTTTGTCCCAAGCAAAGTTCAGAAGTTCTCTGTATGAATTATTGTCTTCTTTCAGTAGAACCAGAGGTTTCTTTTATTTTGACAAGATGAGAGAGGGAGGGGGAGAAAGATGAAAGTCTGTCATGAATGGTAGAGTAAGTAATTGGAGAGTGTACACACACACACACACACACATATTGTACAATACAAACAAGAAGATGGTGTTTAGCTTAATGTCAAAGCACTTAGCTGGTGTCTTGAGGGACGTGGGTTCATGTCCCATGGCTGTTTGTAGACAAATCTTTCCATTTTGTAAGAGTATTTTACCCAGTATTTCTTCTTTTCTAATAGCAACTCTGTATTCAAAAACATATCATCATCTTGTTTGTATCATACAATATACATATCACACTTCTAATAAAAGAAAATGTTAGTTTATTTATATTTATGCACACACACATATATGTATTGTCTATATACAGACACACAAATACACACACACATATATATGTATGTATATATATGTGTGTGTGTGTATGTATATATATATATATATATATATATATATATATATATATATATGAACAGACTGTCTCATGTTAAGGCTCTGTCAAAAGGACAGTAGTGAAACATTCAAATATATGTTAACGTAATAAGACTTTATCAAACTTTTGAGAAAACGTGAAATAATTCTTTTTTAGAATAATGAATATCAAAACACATATAACTATAAATAACATCATGTAAATATTGAATCTAAAACAACTTTGAATAGAAAAATTCCAAGGCAGCCTTCAACTATTTCTATCCAAAATGATTTTTCAACCCAATATTTACTTGTTATTATTTATAGCTTTATGAGCTTCAAGATCTGCTGTTCCAAAAAATAATTGTATATGTATGTGTGTCTGTGTGTATAGCCATGGCCAAAAGTTTGGAAGTATCAGTGCAAAGCATTGTTTAAGCCTAATAAACTTTAGGTTATTTAAAAGATGTTTGTGAGTTATTTCATCTTCGGTAAGGCAAATTCTATGGTAACTGCATTGAATCTGCCTCTCAAATTTGAAATATATCCCAAGTCTGGACAGAGGTGTGTTTGGTCTCCAATTTCAATGTTTATTCAACTGTATCGATAACAATACTTAACCAGAGTAAAGTGTTTACTGATTTTAACTTCACTAGATATTCACACTAGTATACGCTAAAAGACATGAGCAGGAGTAACAATGGCTCAGTGGTTAGAGTGTCAGGTTCACAATCATGAGGTAGTGAGTTTGATTCTCTGGATCGGGATGTGTATTGTGTTCTTGAGCAAGAAACTTTATTTCACATTACTTCAGTTCACTCAGCTGTAGAAATGAGTTGCAACATCACTGGTTCCAAGCTGTATTGGCCTTTCCCTTTCCCTTGGATAATATCATTGGCATGAAGAGAGGAGGCTGGTATGCATGGGCAACCACAGCTCTTCTGTAAACAACCTTGCCTGGACTTGTACCTCAGAGGAAAACTTTCTAGGTGCAATCCCATGGTCATTAATGACTAAAAGGAGTCTTTTACACTAAAAAAATTAGCATAATTACACTGGCTCATTCATGAAGAGCTTCAGTACAGCTTTGATCCACCAAGTGTCATTGACAACTCTTTGGTAAACCCAGACTCTGGTAGAATACAAAGTGCTATGCAATGAGATTGAAACTAAAAATATTTCCTTGCAAAAACTTCTAACTGAACAACAATGCCTCTGCTCATATTTATTTATTTATTTATTTATGAGTTTCAGCCAAGTGGCTGCAGTCATGCTGGTGCACCACCGTGTAATTTTTTTCTAATATGTAGGCATGTGTTCATATTCCCAGTTGCTGTTGTCATTCCCGTTATTTTTTCCTTTTAATATATCTTTTTACAGAGTTTTGGGGATTGATTAATGTTGAAAATTTGAAAACAAAAAACAGTTATTTTTATTAGATATCTATTCCATCCCACTTCCAGTTATGCACTACAGATAAAAGTCATTATATAATGTTGTTCTCTTAATTGTCTTTACTTCTCCTCCTATTACTAGCACTGGCATCTCTATCCACACTACCCTTATCACGTTTTATTTACTTCTATAATTTTCAATCCACCTGAGCTCTCACATAATTTAAAACTTAAATTATCATAAAGAATTTCAAATTTCATCTGCACCCCTTCACCACCACAATCAACCTAAAAAATATAAATTAAAATTTTTATGAAAACTTTATACAACGAATGAAACAGACAGAAAAAATTTAGAATTAAGAATAAGAGAAAATACTTTGAATCCAGGACAATAGTTTTTACATTCCACACCTCCAGAGAAAGTCTCTTCATCAATCTACTTCTATGTCTAATTAAATTATGGTGGATAAAAAATAATTGAATTAAGAAAAAAAGGATAAAAACAAAATCTGTTTCACTTATATACACTAAAGCTTGTAATTGTTCTAAGCAGCTTTCCTAGTAATGTTTGTAAGAATAACACCAAAAACAGTTACAAGTAATATTTTCCACTTTATTCAAAGTTATTTCAGGTTAACACCTGAATATTTAAAAGGTGATTATATACACTTAAACATTTTGATCATGTTGTTGTTTTGATGTCTACAAATCTTAAACATTGTACTTATATCAAGGGGAGATAATTTACACATCTTAATAGTTGTTACATATTTGTGTGTGTAAAAGTGTGTATGTGTGTGTGTGTGTGTGTGTGTTTATTTTTGATACAACTCTTTATGTTTTTTTTTATTAATTTGAAATAAGAAAAAAGAATGAAGAATGTCTTGTATGAAAGTATTTTGAAATTGTTCTGTTACCTCTTGGGAAAACAACTTTGCAAAACAGATGTGACTTTGAATTCAAGTTTCCATCATTTCTGATAGACATGTGAAAAAAAATATAAATGTAATAAAATAATAAAATTAACATTTATCAATAAATAAAAACAATCAAAACAAACTGAAAGCAGAGTTATACAGTTTAGAGATTATAAATAAATAATCTTTACTAAAAATATAACTCAGAAAGAATTATTGTTACTGGTAAATATATATAAATATCTAACTGTCTACCTACCTGTCTACCTACCTATATATATATATATATATATATATATATATATATATATGTGTGTGTGTGTGTGTGTGTGTGTGTGTGTGTGTGTGTGTGTGTGTGTGTGTGTGTGTGTGTGTGTATGTATGTAGGTATACATACAAGCACACATACACTCATATAAACTTTATGATTTTAATATTTACTTATGCATTTTACTACGATGTGAAGTTCATAACATTTTCCAAGAAAGAGACATTTTAAATATCTTATGTGTGTAGTTATATAAATATGGATGCATATATCACATTTGCTGTATTGGAAGTAAATTTTGACCCCTATTTTAACACACTCTCTCTCTCTTTATTTCCCACTCACCTTCTCTCTCTCTATGTATGTATATAGGAGGAGGTATCCAAAAGTTCACAGACTAGCAAAGTTTAATTTAAAAAATGACTTATTTACCTGAGTTTTAACATCATCTCTTTCAGAATAGTCATCTTGTGTAGTAATACACCAGTTCTAGCATTCCTGCCACTTTTGGAATCTGGCCTGGAAGATCGTTTTCTGTAAATATGTCACAGACCTTCTTGCAATTCATTCTGGATCTCAACAATGGTATTAAAACAGTGAGCTTTGAACTGCATTTTCATCTTGGGGGAAAGTTGGGAGTCTGTAGGGGAAAAATCTGGTGAATAGGGAAGTTATGGAAGTGATACCATGTTGTTTTGGGTGAGTAACTCACAAGAAAGAAATATCACAGTAGAACTCTCGATTGATGGTCTGACCTTGGAGGACAAATTCTTGATGCACAATACTGCAGATGTCGAAAAAAAACCAATGAGCATATTCTTGATTTAGCTGCAATGTTGTTGTGCACCCATCGCCATAAACTTACTTAAACATGCTCAATGTCTCTGTTGCAGACTTCTCAAGTTTAATGTAAAATTTCACGTTGGTTTTTGCTTATTTTTTTAAACAATTCTGGCTTTTCCTTTATTCTGTTAAATATATATTTTTTAATCAATATCCTTATTCTTAATATTTCCCAATCTTATTATAATTTCTTACCAACATTTCATAACCAGATCAATATAAAATACAAAATACAAGAGCATGATTTAATTCCTAGATTGGTAACATATATAACTTACTATTTGAATTGCATGCAACTGTGTCTTGATATGGGTGTAATAAATGGTACTGTTCATGAAAAAATTTGCAGACTACAGTATATACGTGATTATAAAAACACAAATTTCACAACTTGCAAAATAAGCACAACAATGTCATTTGGCATACTGCCTCATGAAGGTCACTCTAGCTGTTCCTGCACATGCAACCATGTGTTGCCATCTGTTGGCATGCTACAGAACAGGTCTGGAAACCATTTGATACCACCTCATAATTATATGTGACTGTCTCTGCCTGTGTTTCTCCCCTACAACTGCTTGACAGCTGGTGGTGATGTGTTCATTTCCCTGTAACGTAGTGGTTCAACAAAAGAAACCGATGGAATGAGTACTAGGCTTCAGAAAATAATTAATAAGTCTTGAGGTTGATTTGTTCAACTAAAACCCTTCAAGGCAATGCCCCAGCATGGCAGCAGGCAAATGACTGAAACGAGTAAAAGACAAAAGATATATAGACATATATATATTCTTCCAATTGCAAGTTTTCTTTTCAGGTACACGACACTGCTTTTCCTCTTCCCAGGCTACAGGCCCACACCCCCAACACCCATACTGTTAGGATTGGCACTCTCAACGTCGGCACGCTGAAAGGTAGATCTGGTGAAATTGTTGAGATGCTTGAACGGAGATGCGTAGATATGTGCTGCATCCAGGAAGTAAGATGGAGAGGAGGTTCTGCAAGGTTCCTCACAGGCAAAGAACACAGGTACAAGATTTTCTGGGCAGGGAACACTGACGGGGTCGGGGGCGTAGGAATACTTCTAGCGGAGAAATGGGTGGATAAGGTAATCGAGGTCGTTAGAGTAAGTGACAGAGTACTTAAGATCAGACTAGTGCTTCATCATAGATTAGCTACTGTCATCTCAGCCTATGCACCTCAACCTGGGCTACCAGATGGTCTGAAAGACCAATTCTATGACACCCTCTTGCAAACTACCTCGTCGACGAGTGACAGGGACCTTCTCTTTGTGGCTGGAGACTTCAACGGTCATGTCGGACGTCGTGCTGGGGGCTTCCATGGCATACATGGAGGCTATGGCTTCGGTTCCCGCAACGAGGAGGGAACCAGACTGCTGGAGTTCTGTGATGCAACCAATCTTATAGTCTGCAATACCAACTTCAGGAAACCTGCCAGTCACCTAGTCACCTACCGCTCCGGCAGACACTCTAGCCAAATCGACTACATCCTCGCCAGAAATAGGGAAAGAGGGCGGCTTATAAATGCCAAAACCTACCCTGGCGAAGAATGTACCCCACAACATAGATTAGTAGTTAGCGACTTTGGGATCAAGGCAAAATGGGTGCCCAGAATTAGACAGGCTTGGAGAAGAAGGGTGTGGAAGCTTAAAGACCCTGCAAACGGACAGAGACTTAGAGACAAGTTACTTGAAGCATTTAACGAAATAGAAGGGGATATAGCATCATACAACGTGGAAGACAATTGGAGATTTCTGCGGGACAACCTGTTGAAAGCCACCGACCAGATTTGTGGGTGGTGTAAGGTCCCCTCCCAACCCAGAGTAACGTGGTGGTGGAACAAGGAGGTAGACAGGGCTATTAGACAAAAGAAACAAGCTTGGAAGGACTGGAAGAACGGTGGTAGCAGGGAATTGTACCAATGTGCCAGAAGGGAGGCTAGGCGACAGGTTTATTTAGCCAGAGGGGAAGCAGATAAGGAAAGATTTGCCAATGTTCTGCGCCGTGAGGACCAAAGACTCGAGGTATTTCGGGTTGCAAGACAGTGTAGGAGAGAGAATAGTGATGTTGTAGGAGAGAAATGTGTTCGCATGGATGATGGTACGCTTGCATTAAATGAGGATGCAAAGAAAGAGGTCTGGAGATGCCACTACGATAGATTGCTTAATAAAGAGAATGAATGGGAGAAAGAGAGCCTGCCTTATGTCGACCCAATAGAGGGACCAGCTATCCGAGTT
Organism: Octopus bimaculoides; assembly: GCF_046866305.1. Classification (NCBI taxonomy): domain Eukaryota; kingdom Metazoa; phylum Mollusca; class Cephalopoda; order Octopoda; family Octopodidae; genus Octopus; species Octopus bimaculoides. Next base: position 32,357,198 of record NC_142931.1, read on the forward strand.
GATAGTACCAGGGTAGATAAAGCAATTAAGAGTATGAAGACCGGGAAAGCCCCCGGCCCATCAGGAATCACTGCAGAGATGCTCAAAATATCTGGCAGTGTTGGCTATAGCCTAGTCACCCGTATTACGAACCAGGTGATACACGAAGGAGTCATACCCTATGACTGGTGTAGCAGCATCATAGTCAACTGCTACAAAGGTAAAGGGGACGCTTTAGATACAAATAATTACAGAGGCATCAAGCTGTTAGATCAGGTTATGAAAGTTACAGAGAGGGTCATAGCCCAACTAATTAGGGAGCGAATCAATTTAGATGAGATGCAGTTTGGGTTCGTGCCAGGTAAAAGCACTACTGATGCCTTATTTCTAGTGAGACAGTTGCAAGAGAAATACCTAGCCAAGGATAAACCTCTGTACCTGGCTTTCGTTGACATGGAGAAAGCCTTTGACAGGGTCCCCCGATCCCTTATCTGGTGGTCAATGAGGAAACTTGGGATAGAAGAATGGCTAGTGAGAGCTGTGCGAGCCATGTACAGAGATGCGGCCAGTAAGGTGAGGGTTGGAAATGAGTACAGCAATGAATTCCGGGTAGAGGTAGGGGTCCACCAAGGTTCCGTCCTCAGCCCCCTATTATTTACCATAGTCCTCCAGGCAATCACAGAGGAGTTCAAGACAGGTTGCCCCTGGGAGCTCCTCTATGCTGATGACCTTGCCCTAATTGCGGAGTCACTATCAGAACTAGAGGAGAAGTTTCAGGTGTGGAAGCAAGGTCTAGAATTGAAGGGCCTTAGAGTCAACCTAGCTAAAACCAAAATCCTAATAAGTAGGAAGGTAGATAAAACACAAACCCCTTCAGGTAGATGGCCCTGCTCAGTATGTAGAAAAGGAGTAGGTAGTAACTCTATAAGATGTACCCGGTGCAAGCTATGGACACATAAGAGGTGCAGCAACATCAAAGGGAGGTTAACTAGCAAGTTAGTTTTTGTTTGTGGCAGATGTTCAGGTGCAATAAAGACTGCAAACAAACAGGAAACAACTTCTATCTCATTCCAGGGTGAAAAACTAGAGGTAGTCGATAGCTTCCGCTATCTGGGCGACCAAGTTAGTAGTGGGGGTGGGTGCGCTGAAAGTGTAGCTGCTAGAATAAGAATAGCCTGGGCAAAGTTTAGAGAGCTCTTACCCCTGCTGGCGACAAAGGGACTCTCACTCAGAGTAAAAGGCAGACTGTATGACGCATGCGTACGAACAACCATGCTACATGGCAGTGAAACATGGGCTGTAACTGCTGAGGACATACGTAAGCTCGCAAGGAATGAAGCCAGTATGCTCCGTTGGATGTGTAATGTCAATGTGAATACCCGTCAGAGTGTAAGTATCTTGAGAGAAAAGCTGAACATTAGAAGCATCAGTTGTGGCGTGCAAGAGAGACGATTGCGCTGGTATGGACATGTGGTGAGAATGGAGGAGGATAGCTGCGTGAAAAAGTGCCACACCCTAACAGTTGAGGGAACCCGTGGAAGAGGTAGGCCCAGGAAGACCTGGGCTGAGGTGGTGAGGCAAGACCTTCGTACATTGGGCCTCACCGAGGCGATGACTACGGACCGAGACCTTTGGAAATGGGCTGTGCGTGAGAAGACCCGGCAAGCCAAGTAAGATCGTTGCCAGTGCCCCTGGACTGGTTCTTGTGCGGGTGGCACATGAGATGCACCATTTTGAGCGTGGCCGTTGCCAGTACCGCCTGACTGGCTCCTGTAGGATTTTCGAGCGAGATCGTTGCCAGTGCCCCTGGACTGGCTTGTGCGGGTGGCACATAAAAGACACCATTTCGAGCGTGGCCGTTTTCGTGCGGGTGACACGTAAAAGCACCCACTACACTCTCTGAGTGGTTGGCGTTAGGAAGGGCATCCAGCTGTAGAAACTCTGCCAAATCAGACTGGAGCCTGGTGTTGCCATCCGGTTTCACCAGTCCTCAGTCAAATCGTCCAACCCATGCTAGCATGGAAAGCGGACGTTAAACGATGATGATGATGATGATATAGGCACAGTATGGCTGTGTGGTAAGTAGCTTGATTCGCAACCACATGGTTTTGGGTTCAGTCCCACTCTGTGGCACCTTGGGTCAGTGTCTTCTACTATAGCCTCAGGCTGACCAAAGCCTTCTGAATGGCTTTGGTGTGTGTGTGTGTGTGTGTGTGTGTGTGTGTGTGCGTATGCATTTGTGTTTACATCCCTGTAACTTAGTGGTTCAGCAAAAGAAACTGATAGAATAAAAATTAGGCTTATAAAGAATAAGTCCTGGGGTCAATTTGTTTGACTAAAGGCAGTGCTTCAACATGGCTACAGTCAAATGATTGAAACAGATAAAAGAGTAAAAGAATGTGTGTATGTGTGTGTGTGTGTGTGTGTGTGTGTGTGTGTGTGTGTGTGTGTGTGTGTGTGTCATGAGAGAGAAATACCCACAGTTGCATATATTCATATATTATGAAAATGACTAGAGGGGAAGGTTACCTGTTGCATGAAAACTCAACAGTAAAGTGGATACTGGTACTAACATTTTAATGAACGAAAATGAAATAGACAATGCCATGATGAGTGAATTAGTATAACAGTTTTAGATATGTGTCATTCTTATTAAAATTAAACAGTATTCCATATTTAATGATTTTATATGTAATTTAATTTATCTTAATTAAATTAAATTTTATGATTCTGTGCCCAGCCTCAAAATAGAATTCAAAACATGAATCACCGAATTTCTTTGAATTGATAAATGTATAAAATGACAAAATACCTTGTAGTACTTATTTTCATACCTATATGTTCTAACTTCAAGGACCACCAATATCAACTATACTTTTAATTCTTTCCAAGTCAATAAATTAGGAACAAATCGCCCACTGGGAAATATATGATTAATTGTTCTTTTTCTAAAAATGTCATATTTCCTCCATGTTAAAAATTATTATCATTGATTTCCTGAATGCATGGATTACCAATACTCTTTGATATCTTTGAATATTTGTCAAACTAATACAAATAAGTCAAATTATTATGCCTTCTGTTGAGCTATATAGCATTTTCTAAATGATTTTGGCTGTCTCTTTTAAATATTTTGGTAAAGAGAAATAAATGCACTTTGGTAGGTCTAAATATTCTGAAATTACATTAATGCTTATATGTGTAGCTTTTCTACAGGATCCTGGAATATTCCCCACCAACATTTATTTCACACGAGTTTGTTTGATTTTACAACTCTAGAACTGTGCTTCAAATATTCCCAATTAATTATATTCACTTAGGTTTTTTTTGCATCAATGCAAGGCTCCCTAGTCTTGTCACATTATTTCTGCCAAAAATTACTTCCCAATTTTGTTTTAAAAGATCTATTAATGAGTTTAGTACAACAAAACTTTAAAAATAAAAATCAAAGATGATCAAATATACTGCGTATATTTTAAATATAAATATACTTTGATATGTCAAATTAGTATATTGTATATTTATAAAAACATACAATTCACAAATTCAACTGGGATCAATACTTGAACAAGTATTGAACCAGATATAAATGAATCCTTCAGATTTTCAATTTTTCAATTATATTACTTAGTAAAAGAATAAGAGTATTAAAAGACATACTTATTTTCAATGACTGTACTGCTTTGAACACATTTCCTAAGGATTGCATGGGTGAGATTGATTTATATATATTTTATTTTACCTTATGGTTTTATAACTGGGACACTTTCTTTTACTAATCCTTGAGCTGTTAACCAGTTGAAGTCTTTATCCTTTTGTTAGTTAGGCTATCGCGAGAAACTAGTTATTTCATTGCTCAGGGAAACAAAATAACAATGTCCGTTGTAAGATTGAAAATGATGACTTTGAGTAAACACAACTTATTCAAAAGACTTCAGTTCTGTTACCAGTTTCTATAAGAAAATACGCTTTAAATCCTTTGAAAATTAAGTAGTACAGGCTTCAGCTCAAATCTTAAATATCAACAAAGTATTTCTTAGTTTTGAGTCATCACAACAAAGAAAAAAAATATCTTTTGTAGGAGTTTCAACTCACTGCAATTTGAACACAAACCCTTCTCCAACAATCTTTGTCACCCACTCTTTCAATAAGATAGCATGCCAGTCCATGACAGTGAAATGGTAGAATTGGTAGTATGTTGTAGAAGTTGTAGATACTTTGTGCTATTTGATTTTCTCTTTGAGTTTTGAAATCCTGGATGGTAAACTTAATTCATTGCCCAGTTTAACAGCACACATTGGGGACTTTAATAAAAAATCACCCTGTTACAAGAATTTAGACAAAGTCTTTAGTTTGAGGATTACATTTCCCTTCATTCCACCAATTCTAGAGGACCATGAGCTTGGTATTTTTGTCTCTGACTGAGTGTTACAAAGAAAAAAAAAATGTCAGAATTTGATACTAAAAGTATTTGGGTCTCTGAGTTTTAAGAAATGATGAAAATTTAACTTTCAGTTTATAATAATAGTTCTAATTTAGTTATCAAGTTAAATAAGCACCAAACTTCTAATCAATGCATGAAAGGTTTTATGAAGAATCTAAATATAACTACAAGAGGAAACCTTTCTATTTTATTAGATGTATTAAGTTTATTCATTTTTATGTGAAGCTTATTTTTTTAAACAATTTTGGCTTTTCCTTTATTCTGTTAAATTTATATTTTTTAATCATTATCCTTATTCTTGATATTTCCCAATCTTATTATAATTTCTTACCAACATTTCATAACCAGATCAATATAAAATACAAAATACAAGAGCATGATTTGATTCCTACATTGGTAACATATATAACTTACTGTTTGAATTGCATGCAACTGTGTCTTGATATGAGTGTGATAAAGTTTGTGCATGAACATATGTTTGTACACATACAATGTGTGTGTGTGTGTGTGTGTGTGTGTGCACATACAGGTACAAATATATACATGCAGATATAAGAATACCCACAAACATATACATGAGTGTATATACAGATATGCTTGTTCACAAACATGCACGTATCTATTTTTATTTATCAAGATTTGAAAATAAATATGGTAACAAAACACACAGAATATAATTATTTACATATATAGATGGAAATGTATATATTCAATAATATAGATTAAACTTCAAAAAATAAATGTGTAAAATGTGTTAAACACTGTTTACATATGGAAACTTTTCTTGTGTCTCCCTGTGAGTATATGTACATGAGTGAATAAATACGTTCATATATAATGTAATGTTTACTTGTTTCAGTTATTGAATTGTGGCCATGCTGAGGTACCACCTTCAAAGCCGGTACTTGATTTCTTTTAAAGCTTATACTTATTCCATCAGTTTCTTTTGCTGAAGCACTAAGTTATGGAGACATAAAAATATACTTGTTTGTGTGACAAACAAGTATATATATATATATATATTTGAAAGAATGAGTAAAAATGACTTTTTGAGGGGATAATTTTTATTTTAATCATAATAATAATGTTTACACTGTAAACATTAAGATTAAACTAAAAATTATATCCTCAAAAAGGCCATCTCTATTGGTTCAGTCTTCTATCATCATCACCATCATTTAACGTCCACTGTCCATGCTGGCATGGGTTGGAAGGTGTGACAAGAGCTGGCAAGCTGGGGAGCTGCACCAAACTCCAGTCTGACACATTCTAGCTTCATTTCTTGCATTAATTTCATTCCCTTCTTCTTGAGTTAATGCTTTTTGCATCCTAGATACAATGTTTTTAACGATCTATATATTTTTAGAGTTCCTAAATTTTTCATAAAAGAAGTGTAACAGTATATCCTATTATCGATCATATAATACCAAGTGCTTCTTAAATTATTTTATTACTTAAACAAAGTCATGTGTGTTATGGTGGGCAATGATCATAGAGTGCAAAAGCACACATTGAATTAACAGGGGCAGAGAAGATATAGGAAAAGTCTGGGGAAAGGGAAAACAGAAATAGTAAGCACTAGGAATAAAAAGATGAGAATGGGAATGAAATTAGGAGTGAAATTAATGCAAGAAATGGAGCTAGAATGTATCGTATTATGAACAACAAAGCAGCAACAAGGAAGGAGAGAATGAGAATTGCTAATAAAGACGAAATATGAACGATAAAGTTAGGGAAGAATATTTTGCACAAGACAGAATGAGGAAACAAAATGAGAAACAATATAAATTGTCAAGATTCCTGAAAAATTAATGAAAGAATGGTGGAGGAAATGACAATATTATTGTCAAGTGGGGAGGCATTTATGGCTGACACTGTACTATAAAATAGGCCGTGGAATTTCCACAGGTATTGCTAGTATTATTGATTCTTACTGTGGAGAGTTAGTACCTGTTTACTGCTTGGTGAACAGGATTATTTATGAGTTAAATGAGTCCACCATGAACACAATTGATTATTTGTAATCAGATGTGCAATAATCAGTTTAATTAATGCACTATTGCCTTCATTGGTTGCAATTCTCTACTCAAACATATCAAATGTTATATCCTTCAATAATAATTCCTTATGGTGGATTGGCAGAATCAATAGAGCATTGGAAGATATACCTTACGGAGATGGCTCCAGCTCTTTACATTCTGAGTTCAAATTCTACCAGAGTCAACCTTATCTTCCATCATAAAATAAAGTACCAGTCAAGTATTTGATTAATGTTTTTAACTTACCCACTCCCGCAGAACTGCTGGATTTGTGCAAAAATTATAATTAATGTGAAGTATTGTGAAGCAGAAAAAATAGCCATCATAGCAGGTTTCTTCATCATCATCATTGGCACGTTTCTGTGACTGGGTGCTATACTAACACCAGCCATGCTAGAGTGTGTATTAGATGTTTTTGTAGTGCCACTAGCATCAGTAAGATTGATATGCAACTTAGAACACTATGATCCCTTTCATCTCAATGATGATACAGTAGAGATGATAATGACCTTATGCTTTGAGATGTGGGCTTAAAGAACGAAGGAAATTTCCAGAATATAGAGCAGTTGTCATCCTGTAGAGCAACTATATGTCTCTCTCTTCCCTTGCTATCTCTTTCTTTCTCTCTCTCTCACACTATATATATACATATTATACATACATATATCTATCCATATATATATATATATATATATATATATATACTATACATACATATAAGTATATGTATGTATATATATATATATATATATATATATATATATATATATATATATATAATTAAGGAGGAGAGCAAACAAATTCAAAGATCGATGTATATATTCATTCAATCCATATATTAACGAAATTCTCCATAGTATACAAAGTACATACATAGATGCTTTCATCTATATGATATATAAAAATTTCTAAGAATTTATAAATACATACATATACGCGAAAATTTATACATATATAAACATTCACAGACATGTAAAAATTTATAAACACATAAAAATTCATAAATATAAATATATGAAAAATATAAGTCCATAAATACTTGCGAAGTTCGAATGTTCGAATTTGAATCAATGAAGAAGTGGATGTAAAATGATTCATAAGGAATCTGAAACATGTATAAAGTCTATGTGTAAAGTTTTACGGATGTTTTGAAAAGATATAGGTTGCTATTATACACACACACACACACACACACACACACACACATATATATATATATATATATACACATACACACATATATATATAAAGCAAATAAGTAACAAGGCAGTCCAGGTTTTAGTGCATTACAGCCAATTCAGGCGGCTCCATTTAATTGATCAATGCAAGCATTACCTCATTTTGATGTAATGCTTGCCTTGATCTATAAAATTGATCTATTAAATGGAGCTGCCTGAAACGGCCTTAATGCACTAATACGTTAACACCCTTGTTACTTATTTGCTTTTTATTCACCTTACCTCAAGCTCTGCGGATAATACTGGACTGACTTGGTGCCTCAACTTATGTTGCTAATTCATTTGAATCTTACACACACACACACACATATATATATATATCATTCACCATGAAAGATCGCTAACCACTACACACATTCTTTTTCTTTCCTCGTTTCTTTCTGTGTTCCTTTCTGTGGAAGAGCATAGGCTCGAAACGTTAAAGACTTTTTCAATTCCTGAGTTTTATACTAATACATCTATTTGTTTCCTACACCACCTGTCTTCGTCTATTGTTTTTTTTTGTGAATTTTCCCTATATATATATATATATATATATATAAATCAAATGAAGGAAAAAGTGAATTCCTTCAAGGGGATTAAAACATTCAATTCTCACTGGTACATCAGTTGAACACCACAAATAAAAGGGTATAATTACAATATACAAATATTAAATGAAATAGAGAAATACAATTGATATACTAAAACTTTATTTACATTATAATATAATATAATATAATATACTATAAAAAGACATAATATTATATAATATAACAACATAAGAAATTATCAATGCAAATATAAAGCCAACAATTTGTTTCAACTCACATACACAAGTGAATTTATAAAAAAAATTCACATCTATGTATATAAGCCTCCTCAGGGCATTTATTCAAAAGACAGATAAAAATTCCATGTAAGGACTGCTAAATTTCAAAATAGACTGATTCAAAAAAATACACATGTTTAGAAGCGTGAGCATTAATAATTCAAATATATGATAAATACAATAAAAACAACAAAATTCAAATGGATAAAATAATTAAGTAAAGAAAATTTACAATGGTCATAAAATGTTCTTATGGATCTTCAATAATTTTAATGGAAAAATATTTTAATCAAAATAATCACTGGCCATTTTATAGTATAATATCTATACCTATATAACATGTAATATATTAAAAATTAATGGTAGAGTAGGAAATATATTTCATTTAAAATTTATACATATTATGATGGAAAAAAAAAAGATAAATAAATATGGATATATTTAATTGAAACACTATATTCAATAAAAAATTTCTAAATCGACAATTCATTCACTCAAGATTTTACTACCAAATACGTCAATGTTAAACAAATGTATAAAGTTACTGTTATTATAAAACCATACCATTTCTTACTTAGTAATAATAATAGTATGATAATTTAACTTTGTTTTACAGAAAGAAATAAATTAAGTTAATCTAATATTTTTATTCTATAAATTTACATGCGAATACAAGTTTAAAAGGATATATATCTACTAAATATTATAGGTACTACAAGAAATATTCATATATGCATAATTATTCAAAAAGATATATAATTATATATAATGATAATATATAATATAATTACTCTTATTTATTTATTCGTACTAATATAAACATTATTCTAAGTAACTAACAAGTAAAAAATACAAATTTACTTAGTCTATCAGAGGAAATACTTCCATAAATCAAACAAACAAAAGTGTAAAGCTACAATAATTACAAACTATATTACTTCTTAGATGAAGAGAAAATAAACTTTAAATACAAAACATCTTAATTTTACTTTGTTCTTCCGAAGGAACTAGATTAGAGCAAACAAATAGTTATATTATTCTATAAATCATTATATGTATACAAGTTTAAAAGAACATCATATGATGAAATATACTAAACTTAATAGGTACCACAATAGATATACATATATGTATGATTATTTAAAAAAATATATAATTATATATAATAATTATTCCAATTTATTTATTTGTATATATATATAAACATTATTCCTAGTAAATAACAAGTACAGAACGCCACAAAACACCACATTACTTAGTTTATCAGAGGGAAAAATATCTCTGTAAATCAAAGCTTATATATTAATTAGTTACAGAAAAAATAGCTGGACATATGTACTTACTTTTTGATCACGATAGGGCCTTATATGAAATTATTCATTTATTTTTTGAATCAGTTTATTTTGAAATTTAGCAATCCTTACATAGAATTTTTGTCTGTTTTTTGAACAAATGCCCTGAGGAGACTTATATACATAGATGTGAATTTTTTTTTATAAATTCACTGGTGTATATGAGTCCAAACAAATTGTTGGCTTTATATTTGTTTTAATAATTTCTTATGTTATGTTATATTACATTATATCATATCTTTTTATATTATATTATATCATAATGTAAATAATTTTTTAGTATGTCAATTGTATTCCTCTATTTCATTTAATATTTGTGTATGTATATAAAAACAAATAGTAAATGAGTATATGCATATATACGTACAGGTATGTGCATACCGACATCCACCTGTATGTATAGGTGCATATCTGGGTACAGGACATTGCAAACAAACGTAGACGAGAACACACGAGCCACATAGAGAACATTCTACTTCATCAGCTACCCACGTTTTAACACCGGCGTTTCGACGAGCTTCGGGCAGGACGCATCGTTAAAACGGCTCGTCCCATGGATCGCAGATTAAATTTGTATACGCAAATTAAATCTAGCCATGGAGGAATGTAGTGGCGGACAAAAAACAAGACAAGAAAACAAACAGAAAAGGCTTTACGGCCAGACGAGAAAAATTATGTGTGTATGAACGCGATGAGGCACGGAACCGAGAGAGACAAAGTGGTGGCGTGCGTTGCTTGGCGAAAGCCAAGGAAGGAAAGGATTATTGACCGGAAGCATGTGACCATGCCGGTGTAAAGGGAAGAGAGAGAGTGGTAGAGGGAGGAAGTAGAAGAATAGGTGAGCAACGAGAGGAAAGGAGAAAGAGAGGAAATACGAGGGGGAAAAGGAGATACGTAGTAGTAACAGAGGAAGAACAAGAGGGGTAAGGCGAGATACGTAGTAGTACAGAGGAAGAACGAGTGGGGGGGGGGGAAGGAAGGAAAGAGAAAGAGATAGAGTAGCGTCGGAGGATAAGTTTACGAAAACTACTTACAATTTTTGTGAGACGCTGCGTTCAATCATGTAAAAACAAATAGTAAATGAGTATATGCATATATACGTACAGGTATGTGCATACCGACATCCACCTGTATGTATAGGTGCATATCTGGGTACAGGACATTGCAAACAAACGTAGACGAGAACACACGAGCTACATAGAGAACATTCTACTTCATCAGCTACCCACGTTTTAACACCGGCGTTTCGACGAGCTTCGGGCAGGACGCATCGTTAAAACGGCTCGTCCCATGGATCGCAGATTAAATTTGTATACGCAAATTAAATCTAGCCATGGAGGAATGTACATAGAGAGAGAGACAGACAGAGTGAGAGACAGAGACAAAGTGTTTTTGAATTGCTGTTCAAATATTGTTTATTTAGAGTAATAAGGTAGTCAGAATGTTGGATGATTACATATATATTTGTTTACATTTTTAGTGTTTTCTTCCATTAGCGGATTTATCAAAAAGTGGTTTAAAGTTAGATTTCTTGGCCTTTTTATGTATAAAAAAAATGTGGGGTTTGCCAAGCAAAGGAGAAGAAACAAGAAAAAAGTTTGAGAAGGAAGGGGAGGTAAAGAGGCATGGCTTTTGTATTGGTAATGGTCAGACTTGTTTGTTCAATATTTAGTGATCTTTTAGGTGGGGAAGAAAAATAAATTTTGCATTTGGATTGGTCAAGGTTTTTAATTGAAAAACCAGATGGTTGTTTTTGACTTTCTTCCCTAAAAATTATAATTGCATTTCCATGCCTGGTTTCTTTATTCTTTTCTATTCATTAATGTGGGGGGAAGTAAAGATATGTTTAATTAGGCTTAATTAGGGTAGTTTGGGTGGGGAATGAAAGGACTTTTTGTTGTAGTCAAGGTTTTTAATTGAAAAATCAGTTATTGTTTTTGACTTTCTTCAGTAAATAATTATAATTGCATTTCCAGGTCATGTTTTTTTTATTCTTTTATATTCATTAACGAATGGTTGTATGGATCTGGTCAACCTTCTATGATTGAAATTCTCGATGTTTTCAATGTAGTTGTTTTTGAAAGAGTGAATTTTGAGTAATCTATACACTCACCGTGTTGGTCACTACTACTACTACAGCCAACGATTCAAGTCAACGCACAAGACAGCCATTATGTACCCATACAAAAAAACGCTCCTACGTGGACTCTGTTGACACGAGTAAGAAACAATTATGAACTTTTCTTTTAATTACATTTTTTTCAAAATATGTATTTTTGATAAGGTTCGTTTTTTCATGAACCGAAACATGTAAAATATCTCTGAGAAAATTATAAATTAAAAGTTTATATAGTGGCGTTTTCAAACTTCTTTTATATATATATATTGTATACATACATATAAGAATATTTTGGTGGCTGCAACTGAGAATAAATATGTGTATGGGTATACACACACACGTTTGTGGTCAAATACGTTTGTACATCTATGACTGAATATGTGTATTTTAAGTATCATCTTAAGTTGTGTGACCAATTAATTTATTTATAAACAATTTTTGTGACCCCCTAAAATGCAAAAAACAAACTTTCCATACAAAAATTTTCATAACACAAATTTGATACACCTGAATTAACAAACCAGAATTTGACAATGTGCTTACGAAGTTACTTCCCCGCTTAACTGAACTGTAAACAATAACAATATTTTTAAATGAAACCAAATGAGTTTCCAAGCATAACTTTCTGTTAATCCACACTTTATAAACATATATTTTCCTTTTATTCTCCTCAAACTATCTTCCTACATAATCACTTCTCCAATCTACCTAACCACACCTAATTATCATGTCACATTGTTCTACTCAGCCCCAACAAAAATAACATTTCTAAAAACTATATAAGTGCAGAGCTAACCCAATTATAGATGTCTGATGAGGGGGAAAAGAGTCTGAAACTTGAAAGTTACTGTCAACCTTTTCCTTGAAAACTTTAACACACATAAGATAGATAGCTAACTAGTGAGACTGCTAGATAAACAGAGAGACAAGCAGAGAGGTAGATAGATCAGTGGATAGACAGTCAGACAGTAGAAAAATCATATGATCTAGTAATTAAGTGAATGGGCATCAAAATATGTCATGGGTTCAAATCCAAGTGTTGGAGGTGTGTTGCCTCTTAAGTAAAGTGTGTTACTTTTTGTATCCCCACTCCCCTTTAAAGGAAAATGAAATTAATTATTTTTCATGGAAACTGAAATAAGTTCTGGCTTGTGACACACATTTTATCTAATTTCATTACACACAAAAATAGCAATATTTTGATAATACAGTTACTGTTTGGAACTCATCGAATAATATTTGAGTGTGCACCTATGTAAACATGTGCGTGCGTGCGTGCGTGTGTGTGTGTGTTTGCGTGCGTGTGTGAGTATGCACATTTTTTACTTTTGCTTTGTATTTGCTTTGCAATATTCTTGATGTTAAATCGTATGTTGAAACAAACTTTGTTGTATCATTTTGCCAATAAGAAACATAAGCTCGTTTTATTTTCCTTTTCTTTTCTTATTCTTTACTATTATTCAAATACTAAACTACAACTAAATAACAAATAGATTCATTGATTAATCAGTCAATCAGTGAGTCTGTCTGAGTTAGTTCATTGCCTTCCATTATATCATAAAAGACTTTCACTCATTACTTCTTGGACTGTCCCACTGTCTCCAAACTCTTTCCAGTTTAAAAACAATGAGACAAACAGTCTACATATAGACTAATTCCATTTGGGCATTATTTTTGCCTGGATTGTTCTTTGACATTTTTTCCAGTGATTTCTCATCTTTCTTCATATTTTACCTTTTATATTTACAGACACACATACAAGCACAAACACATATACACATGCATACGCAACACACACATATAGATATATTAATGGATGAAAAGATCTATTTATTTTCATGTCTGTAAAATTTTGATTAATAAGCATACATAAAACAAATGTTGTGTATGAATTTCTCATTTTTTCTCCTAGAGACATTCATATTCTCAACTTCTCTTTCAGTCATTTTGTGTCTCTATCTCTTTCTCTTTCTCTCTGTGTGTATATGCATGCACATGTATGTATGTATGTATGCACATAAATATTTATGCAATGATGTAATGTCTTTAATAAATATTACCCAAACAATAGATATCTTTTCCAGACATATCCTTTTAATAATTTGATATTATCTTGTAAAAATTAAAAAACATATATGAATGACGTCACCAAAAACAACAAATTCAGTAGGCATTACCATAGTAACAACTATATCAACAAACCCAATCACTGTATCAACAGAAACAAATGCAGCAATCAATGGAAATAACAATAATAGCAATGACTCTTTTAGTTCATAGGCACTACGACTGACATTTATTTCAGAAAGGTAGTATGTTGTGATATGTATGCTTTCCCTAAAAAAATTAGCCTTGAATTATTTTATCATTTTCCTGGTTTCAATCATTGGACTGTGACAAAGTTGGGGCGCTAACCATAAATGGTTTTGTAATAGATTTGATTGGTGCCTGTGTTTATTAAGAATCTGCTACTTATTTTATTCATCAGCAATGAATGGGTAAATCACATTCTCATGTAAAACAACTCAACTCAAAGCACCGTCTTTAACTTCTCGTACACTGGTACAGTATAGTACATACACTAGTGTATAGTATGTAACAGACTTGATAAGATCTGGCACTCAAACCTTCCACCAACATTTAAAGTTAAAATATTTAGAACACTAATCCTTCTCTATGAATCAGAGACCTGGACCTTATTGGCTCTCTTAGAAAAACAACTAGATGGAACATATATCAACCTGCCCAGAAAGATACAGAACATCAGTTGGAGATCACACCCAACACTTAGTAACATCTACATAAATCTAATACCAATATCCCTCAAGCTAAAGCAGAAACAGCTACAATTTGATGGCTACTGTCATCGAGCAGAGAAAGAGCTTATCTCATCCCTGCTCCTATATCTTGGGACTCAGGGCTGGATATTAGAAATCTGAACAAAGCAATGCAGGACCGTATAGTGTGGAAAGGGATTGTCAATGGAGTTCCAGCCAACTATAAGTTGGTCGTAGGATGATGACGATGAGTACATACTATAACTATATATATATATATATATATATATATATATATATATATATATATATATATATGTTGTTGTACTTGGGGATGGTCATATTGCCAGTTTAGCCAATAAAAACACACGCACTGTATATTTGGTGTTAATTTGCTTCAGCTTTATATTACATTAATCTTAATCGTAAGATTAAGATTAATGTAATATAAAGCTGAAGCAAATTAACACCAAATATACAGTGCGTGTGTTTTTATTGGCTAAACTGGCAATATGACCATCCCCAAGTACAACAACATCTGTTTCAACACACGATTTCACATCAAAAATCTTGCAAAACAAATATATATATATATATATATATATATATATATATATATATATATATATATATATATATATGCTTATGTGCATATGTGCCTGCTAGTGATTGATTTGGAGGCCTTAACTCCAGAAAAAGCTGCTGTGCTATCAATATTGGCATATCTTAAATAATGACAATAAGCTTTTCTAACATACACTCAAGACCAGAAATTTGTAGGTGGTATCATTTGATTAAATCTATTCCAGCCATTCACTGACACATCATTTTATTCACCTCTTTGGAGTAAGTGAGAGATCACTCTTATGATATACATGGCAGGTCATGTGTTTAACAATACACAAACAACGAAGTTCAAACTTCTACTAACCATAATTGTTACTGTTGTGTACTAATGAGTCATATGATTTATGCAGTTAGTAATTTGCAAGAGTGTTGCTCACAAACTGCAAAATGCTAGTCTCATAACCACATGATCAATATATTTCATAATTCTTTTTAGAATAATGAAGACAAAGCATGTGTTTGCATCCATATAACTATTCTTTCTTCACCATGGTGCTGGGCATGCTTAGAATTATGAAAAGCAAGGTGATTTGTCCATCTTCATTACAAAACCTCAGAGTGCTCCCTCTATGAGAAACATTGAGTTAAAGAGTTTTCTATTTACAAGTGGTTCTTTGCTTCCCAAATGACAATAGATCACTGCTTAGTGTCTCATTTTGTTATTTTGGATCATTTTGCCATTTCCATATTCAAGATTGCTGCAAACAACATTTCTGTAATCAACACCATTGGATATTGGATAATGTTGTTTTGCAGTTTAACTCAAAGTCTGCCCTAATCGATGAAATTTACAATTATTCTGGTTTCCTTCATACATAGTGTATCAAAATCTATATTATTCATTGTCTCCTTATTTCAAGATATCTTGGTGTAACTCCAAAGAGATTTGGCTGTTTTTCTAGCATATCAAATGATGATCTAGAAATTTACTTGTTGGCTTATAATCAATATAGTAGATCAAATATGAATGTCGTGATCCATATAATGTATCCTGCTTGAGCAATTTCATATGGAGAATGGATCTTACAGAAATGAGTGGATTCAGAAAGTGGATCGTGTATTGGCAGGAGCCTCTTGAGAATGTATTTGGCAAGTATAATCAGATTTATGAAATAAACCATATCAGAACATTATGATCTCAAAAGTGAAATATGCACGTTTGGCATGATCAAGAAAGTAGGTGATGCATGAAAGCATATAGTAATTGATGTTAACATGAACAGTCAGATATGGACAGGAGGTCATACATGTGAGATATGACTCAGAAATAAACCTTAGAGAATAACGCAAAACTACGTACATACTGGCAAATGGAATAAAGCAGCTAAGAATATCTGTACCTTTACCTTGTTTTTCATTTTCTGCATTGATGCTTTGAAAAGTTTCAAATCTGATTGATCAATCCAAAAACAGTATTTTATTGATTTGTAACTGAATTCAATACAATTTTACTTCACTTTCTATTACTGCTATTATTTATTGTCATTTTCTTTCTATGCAATATTTTTGTTTTGTTTTTAATTACACATTCTGAGTTAAACCTTCCTTTTAATCAATCAATTTAGATAAGAAGATTTTCTTTCTTCCAGGACATGTTCTCATTCTTGTAGACATGTTTGATATAGAGAAATGTCATACATATTCCATTATAAAAGAAAAATAATTATCTAATCCTTTGTAATTAAGTATCTTGATTTCTGTTTTCTTTATATTTACTCATTTAAATCCTTTTTTTTTATCTAATTTTACAAAGATGTCGGGTTATTATATAGAGAATACAATTTCTATACCCTTTTTGAAATTAATCAATATTAAAAACAGAAAAATATATTTGGCTATCCACAGATGGCTTAACACAGAATAATCCTTGTGTGTATTAAGATTACTGGTATATACATAATCTTATTTTAAATGATCTTTTTCTTTCATCCAAACATACTCCTATTTTGCTTTATTTTATTGAGACTTTTTAAATATTTATATTGCAAACTTGTCCAACCTTAAAAGAATATTTTATGTCAAGGAAAAAAAATTTAAATTAGAAATGCAAACTGAGCTTTGGAACAGAATTGGATATAGGAGAATAAGCTGTGTATTGATATCATACGAAAATACAAGAAAGAAATGTCCTAAGGCATTAGACCTAAGGCTGATATAAAGGTTCTACTTCAGAGATAGATTTAAAATTCATTTCAAATAATCACCACCACAACCACCACCAACACAACCACCACACACTCTCCTCTTGTATTTCACACAGTCACATCGTGGATACTAATGCACTAACATTTCTACAATGCTTGCATTTCTATAATTAATGTTCACTATTACATTTCTTTACTGCCCACAAGCGGCTACACACAGAGGGGACAGACAAGGACAGACAAACGGATTAAGTCGATTACATCGACCCCAGTGCGTAACTGGTACTTATTTAATCGACCCCGAAAGGATGAAAGGCAAAGTCGACCTCGGCGGAATTTGAACTCAGAACGTAGTGGCAGACAAAATACCGCTAAGCATTTCGCCCGGCGTGCTAATGTTTCTGCCAGCTCGCCGCCATTTATGTTCACTATTAGCCTTGCCAAGTGAACAGATATGAGTTGCTGATCAAAACTTTCAAAATTTGGCTTAAAGACTAGGTTCACTCATATCTTTATTTCATAAATAATTTTCAACTTGTTGAACTTCTTTTAGTTATCTCATGTTTAACCTTAAATATTCTCAGAGTGTATTAACTTGATTTATGTGGGACCATGCCAGATATGTTCTGCAGCAAGGTTTTAACATACTGAGGAATTTCCATAAAAACTTTAGAAACTTGGAAAATTGATTCTCTCAAATGCCCTGGTGGCTCATTAGAGGCAGTAGATAATTTCTGTTACCTAGGGGACCAAATTAGTTGTGGGTGAAGATGCACAGAGAGTGTGATAGCTAGAGAAAGAAATTCAGAAATTTGTTATCTCTGTTGGCCATGAAAGGTTTCTCACTCCAAGTGAAAAGAAGATTGTATGATGCATGTATACAGACAGCAATTCAACATAGTAGTGAAATGTGGGCCCTAAATGTAGAGGAAATATGAAGGTTAGAAATGAATGAAGCTAGTATACTCTGCTGGATGTGTAATGTAAGTGTATATGTTTTACAGAGTGCCAGTATTCTGAGAGAGAATTTAGGCATTAGAGGAATTGGTTGCTGTGTGCAAGAGGGAAGACTGTGCTGGTTTAGTCATGTGGTGTGGATGGATGCCGATAGCTCCATAAATAAGTGCCAATCTCTCAAAGTGGATGGAACGTGTGGAAGTGGAAGATCCAGGAAGACATGGCATGAAGTATTGAAGAACAACCTGAGGAAGCTGAACCTTTCAGGCAAGACGACAAAGGACCAAGATACCTGGCACATTACTGTACTTGAGAAGACACATACCCCACAACAATTGTGTTAAAACTGATCCTTCTGATGATATAAAGCACTCATGGCTGTGCCACATAAAAGCACCCAGCACTTTCTGTGAAGTGGGTGGCATTAGGATGGGCAACCAACCATAGAGACCATGCCAAATCAGAGTGGAGTCTGATGCAGGCCCACCAGCTTGCCAGTTCTGCTCACACCATCCAACCTATGCCAAAATGGATAATGGACGTTAAATGATGATGACGATGATGATGATGATGATGATGATGGTGATGGTGGTGGTGGTGGTGGTGGTGATGGTGATGGTGATGGTGATGATGATGATGATGGTGATGGTGATGGTGATGGTGATGATGATGATGATGATGATGATGATGATGATGATGATGATGATGATGATATATATATATATATATATATATATATATATATATATATATATATATATATATATATATATATATATATATATATATATATATATATATATATAATCTTCATTTAATATCTGTCTTGCATGCTAGCCTAGGTTTGTCAATTTGAGTCAGAACTGCATCCAAGCTCCATTGTTTTACTTTGGCATGGTTTTTACAGCTGGATGCATCTCTTAACATCAACCACTTTACAAAGTAGATATATGGACACACACACGCTAATATCAAACAGTGAAAAGGAGTGCTCAACACTGAATTGGTAGACAAATATTCTTTACTAGTGGGTTAACAAGGTTACCAATGCTTTCATGTCGAAAGAAATCTCTCAGCATTTATCAAGCCTGCAACATGAGTATTTTGGTACTCATCTCTATCTTAGATGATAATACATGAAGCTTCACAGTTGCATATGCATTACTAAACTCAAGTGCATTTTGAAACAGACTTTTGGAGATCAAGAGGTAAAAGTCAATGATTTTGAAACGGACATCATCGAGTTTTGCGTTTGGGCTTCTCTTCAATTTTTTTTTTTAACCTTCAATGGTCGTATACAAATGCTACATATCCATTGAGTTAAGAATGTGCAAGTAACAATTCGTTCATTGAAATTTCGAGAATGACCACCAACCAACCACTTTGCCTCGCCTCCATCCTGGATAAGTTTTTATGAGGACACATTGCACATATACATCACATCACGTGATTCACTTAAAAAATACATATATGCACAAATGTATAAATTTACAACTCCCATGGACCAAGTTTGACATCAGAATCTGTGAAACTCCACAATTATATGCACACACCCACATGAACAAAATGCATAATGCAGGTATGTATGTATATATATATATATATATATATATATATATATAGGGACATCCTATAAACAATGCAGTTTTTTATACTTCTTTTATTTTTCAATATTAAGATAGACAAAGTTCTCTTTTTAATCTAAAGTATACTCTCCTTCATTTTCCACAATGCATTTTCATTTATTTAGTACAGTCCAAGTCCCCACTTCCAAAATTCCCTTGCCTGTAAAGAAAAATACTCCTCCAGTACTGTTCTGACATCGTCTACAGAATACATATTTTTACATCCAGAATATTTTGAAGACTGTGAAATAAATGATAATCAGATGAGGCAATGACCAGCGAATATGATGGGTGGGACATCGTTTCCCATTCAAATTGCTCCAGCCTTTGGAATGTCATCCTCGCTGTATGTGGCCTGGCATCATCCTGATGGAAGAACACTTTTAATCTTGAAACCATTTTTCTTCTGGCGCAGGTGTCGATGAATGATTGAATGACCAAATCCAAGTCTCTCTGCTAGTTCCTCAAAAGTTACAATGGGATTTTGTTCCACCAGGGTTTTCTGGACGTCCTCACTGAGCTCTATAGATCTTCTAGGACAAAGCTCGTCTTCTACACTGTAGTTTCCCGTTGGGAATTTCTGGAACTACCGGTGACACTGGATAAAGCATATTGTTCGATCCTTATATACTGCATTACTATTTCTCGCACTTTCCATTGTATTGTTGCCTTTATTGAACTCATAAAGCAAAATATGCCGAATATGCTCCTTTGTCGCTTCCATTATAGCTTTGAAAAAAAAAACCGTTAAAATCGAACTGCACTCTTCAAAACATGCACTAAAAATAATGACAAGCTAAATTTACTACCTGCTTTTAGAGCAAGTTGGTGCAGGTAGGTTGGCCCATCTTCCTCCTAGTTTTAGCACATGCAATTGAAAAAAAACTGCATTAGTTATGAGATGACCCTATATATATATATATATATATATATATATATATATATATATATATATATATATAGAGAGAGAGAGAGAGAGAGAGAGAGAGAGAGACAACAATTTCGATTTTCCTATAATCTAGCTCCCATTATCTGTATATTTCTTTATCCCAAAATCCAGTATAGTGTCATGTAGCCTAGTATATTCTCCAAGCTGGAGACAAATGCCAAAGTTCTCATGTGACAGGCTTCATAACTGTTAAGAGATTTCTCTCTACATGAACCATAGGTAGCGTTGTTGACCTACAAAGTGTGTGTATATATATATATATGTATATATATATATATATATATATATATATATATATATATATATATATAGATAGATATATAGATAGATAGATAGACAGATAGATAGATAGATAGATACATGACTGCTCGTCAGACACTATCACGAGTGTCTGACAAGGGTTACTTGAAGCCCTGAGTAACAGGTTGTGTTTGACTCTAAGAAATGTTCAAGTTATCGAAAAGCGTGCTAGGGCTAGTTGCCATATTTTATTTCTAAAATGGAACCTGAATTATGACGTTTTCGCCAACACTATACACAATGCGCACGTACCTAAATGCTTCCACACACCAGGTTTCCAACAAAAATACTTTCAGGTGCAACAAATATACTTTCAGCTTAGACGTGGTCTCTCTATACACCTCTGTTCCTGCCCTGTCTTCGACCTAATCACGGAATGTGGCGCCTTCTCGGCGTTACATTGCTTCAGACTTACCTTCTCCGACATCCACCAGCTACTTTCAGTCATAGTTACCAATACGCACTTCGATTTCTTTGGCAATACGTATAAATAGTGTTCTGGCTTTCGACTTTTGCATACACATTTGCTCACGCCAACACCTTCGTTGCAACTTTCTTTCACACAGACCCTTTATCTCTAGGTCTGGCTGAACTTTTCATGTTGAACAGAACCTTTTTCTTACTCACATCTTGTCGGATGCAAAAGTTTTGCTTCCATTATTGCATCCGACACAGCATTGCTTTGCAAATTTATTGAGCTTGCCATTCTTTGTTTTAACGAAACAATTTTTGTTTTTTCATTGTATAATTTTAGCCAAGTTTTCTGAGTTCGGCGGCCATCTTGTTTCCGCGCCCTCTACAATCCTTCCTTGTTTCGTGCTATGCACTCGGGGGGGGGGAGACATTGTAGTGGCGCGTGTGGCCGCCATCTTGGGAAGTGCCATTGCGCATGTGCAGGGGATTTGCCGTCAGCGGAAGTACCCGAGCACGCATGCGCAATGCAACAGGTGGAGAGAGAGCAATAGCGTTCGATCTCTTCTCTATCTAGCAGCTGTCGCGACAACACGTTCTTCCAGTGCTCTCTCAACTCGATACCGACATGTGGTCGAAGCTTCCTTGGTATT
This sequence comes from Octopus bimaculoides, assembly GCF_046866305.1. Lineage (NCBI taxonomy): Eukaryota > Metazoa > Mollusca > Cephalopoda > Octopoda > Octopodidae > Octopus > Octopus bimaculoides. Next base: position 32,379,623 of record NC_142931.1, read on the forward strand.
CTAGCGGCATGCCTGTTCACCCAGGAACGAAACGGCTCTACACCAACCTCGAAAATAAATTATTGATCTGTTGTATTTCTGGATTTTAATGATTAATATAAAAACTGGGGAGAGATGGCCGAGCCTTCATATCTCATCCAATTCTTATACCTTTTCGCCAGGTATATTTGACGACACCTTTATGCTCACCCCATTCCATGAGGACGCCTCCACTATACTAGATAATTTCATCAAGCTGGACCAACATGTTAGCTTCATCATTGAACACCCAAGCAGCGATGTTTCCCTACCGTTGCTTGATTTTCAACTAAACGTCACGGACGAGGGAAAAATTGATACGGTGTTCTACGGAAAATCAGCTTGCTGGGCCCTCTTCGTCCATTACAAGTAGGACCTCCCTAACGAGGCTAAGATGATCTACGTAGTTAACGAAATCATCCAGATACACAAAAAATGCAGTGACACCACCAGCCGGGACGCACATGGTACTCAGTTTCTAAGGGTACTTGACACCAACGGATATCAAACGTCCGTTTCTAACTCCGTATTCGAATGCAGACCAGTTAAACGTCGCAAGTGGGATCTCACTAAGACGTTCTTCTTAAAGATACCCCATTTCAATGAGAAGAACCCTTACACCATTTCAAGACTATCTACAGGGAAGGACTCAACATCTTACTGGCCCATTCAGGACCGTCCTCACGTAAACACCTATCGACGAGTTGGTCACATGCACAACAACAGCCCTTCACACTGGCGAACTGCCCCATTCGAAACTAACATGTCTTGTTAGAGTTTATTCTTTGTTTATTAAGTAACTGACCGTAACAGATTTCTACCACCGACGTTTGAAGAACCATACGGCCTTCGCCATTAGAGTCTGATGAGTCGTCCATAGGGGTAAGTGCTTTATGAACGCGAAACCATTGGTCACTCTATGATCGGACATATACTTAACTACATATCAATACATTACTGCTCTATGCTTTAGAGTGCGCTTCTTTTTCGGACATATGATACATATATATATATATATATTATATTCGAGGCTCCAATGAAGCTATAGGATGTTATCCTGGCACTCGACTAAGAGTTTATTGCACCTTATTACAGAAACAGCCAAGCTTATGAAGTTCATAACCTTTGTTTTTCTTGTGTTATTTCTTTTACTTATTACCGCTTTATACACATCCAACACTTTGTTTTGTAACATACTTATATCGAGTTCTACCCCAATTTATTAGTCTCACGATGCCTAAGCAAAATATATGTGTTTATATGTATTTTTATACGTATTTTTATGCAGTTTTCTCCATTTTCTATTTACTTTAAATTTTGTTTTTTATATGTATATTACATGATATTTATCTCTTACTGGATGGAGTACGGTTTTTTCTTTTTTGTGATCCAGCCAATTACAAGATAGTACATGATGCATACGTATATATCATATTTTTGACCAAAGCAAGAACAACCATCAAATGATGCAATCAAAAGTCTTTTCTAAATGTCTGTATAGTCTTTGTTTATCCCATTCGGTTCCAATAAGTGTCTGCAATAGCTTCTTGTAAGAACAATTTGAACCTTTGTCTTAGTTTACAGTCTTAATTTTTTGAGTAAGGGTTATATAATTTTCTAGTGCACATTTGGTTGGATATTCACTGTTGTAGAGGAATTATTTCTTGCTGTCACCTTTTGATAACATTTTGTAATTTCAGCTAAATTTTTGAATATTTTTTCCTGTATTCTTATAGATTCCACTTTCAACTCCTCAGGCTTGTTTGACACTCCTGCTTCTGTTTCATACTTGAAAGCCACTTGCTTTCTGCCTATTTTCTATACATTTGTGTTTTCTTACAATTATTCGCTAATAAATATTGTAGTACCATATCATCATCATCATGTTATGAAGAAGAAATATTAATCACAGATGACAACTTATAAACGGTTCGGGAAAAATACAAATGGAAGAATAGAAAATTATCAAAACAAATGACTCAACATAAAAGAATGAAAATGGGGAAAGTGGAAAAATTTTTTGAACATAGCAAAGAAATCATCAGAAAAATAACTGCAAAAATTAATAAGACAATGCACTAAGATTTTCTTTGAAAATTAAACACAGTTACAAGACAAAATTACACATCTGCATCACCATGTACTTTCTAAAGAATTTATAATGACACAAAAACAATTAGGTTCAGAATATAAACAACATGTAAAGGATAGATTATTGGTAAAATTAAACTAAGGCATTATTCTCAACTTAACATAGGTTAACCTCAAGACATTGTAGATTTTCAAATGAAATACCTCAAAAGCTGCTTCCTGGCAGATTCAGTTGCACATGTGTAAAATTTGAGAAATGGTTAAATGAGAAGTACCTTGGAGGGTCCTAATTGAACCTAAGCAGTAATCTTTCATGTTTCATTTTCTTTGTTTTGTTATGTATTTTATCACAACTCTTCACTTAGTTTTAGGCAAGTATGTACATACACACACACACACACACACACATGTTCTTTGTTATCAACTCATCATCGTCATTGTCATTTGTGTCGTGTAAAAAAAAACAATTTCCTAAACAAACAATGAAGCCTGATGTAGTCCCCAGTCTAACCATCAGACCAATATCAACACCATTGTCTGTTTTGGCATGGTTTCTATGGCTGGATGCCTTTCCTAATACTAACCACTTTACAGTGTCCTTGGTACAAGCATTACCACTTTTTACATGGCACCAGCACAACATAGTGACCTCATATCAAAATAAAATGTACATGACCTTGCAAGTGGGACCAGTTTGAATTTTCTTCAGATGGAGTAGCCCCTCCCACTAAAAAAAAATCCCTGAATAAGGGTTGTTTAAGTATGATGACTAAAAGACCCATGTTTCCAGAGGTGAATTATTCAAATGCCAAAGAATTTTTTTCAATACATGGCTATGATGCTCCCCTGCTTCCCCAGTATTCCTGCTCTTGATCAGTAATGCACATATCATCAACCACTAAGGGACTTACTCAACTGGTTAAGATCAGCCAACTGACAAGCAAATCTGCATTATTGAGTAGAATATTTGCTCTAGCTGATTATTATTATAATAATAATTATTATTATTATCATTATTATTATTCTTAAGCCGATTATTATTATTGCCTGCTGGGGAAAATGCTTAGCAGCATTTTGCCCGTCTTTATTTTCTGAATTCAAAGGTTGACTTTGCTTTCTGTTCTTTCAGGGTCCACAAAATAAGTGCCAGTTATGCACTGGGGTCGATGTAATCGACTAACTCCCTCCCAAAAAATTTCAGGTTTTGTATCTATAGTAGAAAGGATTATTATCATAAATGTTTTATCTTCATGTTCTGAGTTCAAATTCCACTGAAGTCGACTTTGCTTTTCCTCCTTTTGGGGTCAATAAAATAAGTACCAGTTATGTACTGAGTCGATATATCCAACTTACTCCCTCCCCAAAATTGCTGGCCCTGTGTCAAAACTTGAAATTGTTATTGTTATCATTGTTATTGTTATTATTACTGGTGCAGAATTGTTAGCATGGCAGGTGAAAAGCTTAGCAGTAATTTGTCTGCTGCTACATTCTGAGTTCAAATTCTGTTGAGGTTGACTTCGCCTTTCATCCTATTGGGATCGATTAAATAAGTACCAGTTATGCATTGGGATCGATGTAATCAACTTAATCTCCTCTTAATCTGCTCTTGTGACAAAAATTTGAAATAATTGTTATTAGTACCTGCTGCTGAAATTGATTAGAATGTGCCAAAATTTTGCTCTGATAATTCTTGAAATTTTGGAAGTATGACTGAAGAAAGCAGTTCTTATTTTTAGATTTTTATTTCCCCCCTTAGGACCTTTACTGAACAAAGTTCACTTCATGATGGCATTAACCAGTAAGGTTGGTTTTTAAAATATCCCTATTTTTTATTCCATTTTCTAGCTGTAAGGCAAAAATAGCATCTAGAATTATGGAATATGCTCCTCTATCATAACAAATAACATGGAAAAGGGCAAAACAGCTGCCAAACAAAACAAAATATAAACACATTATGGAACACCAAAACAAATAACGAAGAATAAAACAAATAACAATGAATGACACAAATAACATTTCTACAAGAACACATTGTGTGACAACAGGTTTGATAACGGCAATAACAACAAAAGCGGTATTCCTGCATGTATTTTGGCACATGAAAATGTAGTGAGCAAAGCACCATCATTTGCAAGTGCTCTTTTGAACAAAAATCATTTATATATGAAGTATTTTACTGAAAGATCTAAAGCTTGGCAGTATAATGTCCAGAAGTGAGGCTGGTGCCTGTGTTGGGGACATTATACAATCCCTGGCGAAAAAAGAAGTTTGCTTATCTATGTTTTGCAAAGCTACAGTGCTTTCCTTGTGTCTAAACAGGTGTTTGAGACAGATCTATCAGATTATTTGAGTAAAACGTTATTTATTATGAGAAAGTGCATATGACTGTATGTGTCATCCTGAGATGGATAAAGCATTAGCTCAAATTCTATATGAATTAAATTGCCTTTAATTGGTCCTACAGTATTTGAAAGAAAGGAGCAGAATGGCCACTGTTAGGGAAATCAGAGATGATGGTGACACTTATTTAGTAGTTTCCTTTGTAGCACAGGATGGCCATCTAGATAGCTGATACAGACATGATATTTGGTTGTAATATGGTTGGGTAGAATTGCCAACTCGGCAAAACCATAAAATAAACAATATCAGTACTGTGACATGTAGAACTGCGATCTGATGATATTAAAGGATATACTTGAATAATAATTCTGTGTTAATAAAATATGGTTTATTTCGGTTCAAGATGGTTTTCATAATACTGAAAAGAATCAGAGTTTCTACACCAAGTTTTGAGTCTCCAAACATGAAGCAGTTTATAAAGTAAATATAGAATGAAAGATATGTGAGAGAGAGAGAGAGAGAGAGAGAGAGAGAGAGAGGGAGAGAGAGAGGGAGAGAGAGAGAGAGAGAGAGAGAGAGAGAGAGGGAGAGAGGGAGAGAGAGAGAGAGAGAGAGAGAGAGAGAGAGGTAGGGGAAGAGAAAAACACACTGAGTGACTAGAAGTTAGTTAAAATTATGTTTTCAGAAATAAACAGACATGCCCAGTTTAGGTTAAAGCAACAATGAAATGTTATGCAATTCTGTTTTTTTTTATTGATAAATTGAATGCATTATTTCACCAGTCATGTTCTGATTATGGAAAGATATTTGTTTGCTATATGTCTAAATGTTGAAGCCAAATAAATAAGTAGGGACTCAGCTGTCAATGCATTTAGAAATGTTTTGCATCTATTATGAATATTTACTATGTTTTGTTTAGAATGTGTAATTTATTTTTCCATGTATCCCCAATGACTAGAGACAAGATAAAAGAAATAAGAAAAAATACTGAAATTCATGTACAGAAATTCATACTGGGTTTTTATATTTATAACCAAGGTGGAAAATGTAAAAATATCCGAAGAGACAAAAATAGGCTGAAAAATAATGTTGCTTTCTAGAGATGTTTTAAAAGAATAATTTTAAATGAAATATAAATGGCAGTTAAAAAGTAAATTACAAAATGAAGCATATTGATAGTTATTGGATGATTTATACAGGAATGAAAAGGTAGAATATTTGACTTATATATCTGATAGATATCTTACTCAAAATTCACTACATGTGCTTTAAGTTGCCTTTAGGTAAAACAGTTAATTCTAATGCTTGAAGGGAGTTTAGCAAAAGAAAATAGGAATGAAATTTGTTGGCTCTTTAATCCAGAGTAGATTTTAAAAAATGTTAATTTTTATTTACTTAGTGCCAGGATATTGCAATAAATCCCTCACTAATATTGATTTGAAATTTTGGCAGAAGGCTAGCAAGTTCAGATGAAGGGTAAGTCAATTTTTTCAATCTCAATGCTCAACTGATTCTTATTTTATCGATCTTATAGGGATGAAAGGCAAAGTTGACCTCAGCAGAATTTGAACTCACAATATATAGATGAACAAAATGCCACTAAGCATTTATCTCAGTGTGCTAATGATTCTGCCAGCTCACCACCTTAAACCGCTCACTAATATTACAAGTTCACAAGGTGAAGGTAACTCTGTGAAGAAACTTGAAATATAAAATTTCCAAAGAATAAAATGTTTAGGAATAACAATGCAATATAGAACAAAAAATGAACTGTATACCTGTTGTATCTTGGTAAACTGTAGTCCGATGATATTTCGGAATTAGAATTACTTCTTCAGATCTTATTTGCTGGAGTCTCTGCTATAAACTCCAAATTTTAAAATTTAGCACAGTTTTTGATAGGTGGAGGAAGCCTGGTATTTTACTCCTGCTTATTTTATTGACCTTGAAAGGATGATAGGATAGGCAAAGTCAACCTCAGGGGAATTTGATCTGAGAAGGTAAAGACAGACAAAATACTGCTAGGTGTTTTGTCTGGCATACCGAGGATTCTGCTAGCTTCAGTGGCCTTAGAAGAAACCTAAGATATAATAATAAAGACAGGTTATGATGATCATCATTCATCATCATTTTCATGTAGACTTTTCTGTGCTTGCAAAGGTTGACTGGAGTTTCTTGAGACAGATTTTTTACAGCTAGATGTTCTTCCTGTCACCAACCCTCACCTGCTGCCAAGAGACATAATATTTTTTATGGTCAGGCATGTTCTTGCAGAATATTGGAAAGGAATGGCATGCTTGTATGACAATGACAACCATTTTACAAGTATCAGGTGATGCTGACACAGGGAGACACAAACATACATACAAACTTCTTATCACACAATCATGCATCCATTTGTCAATCAATGAAAATTATTAACTATTATCTTAAACTGAAAATTTATAGTTAAATATTACACTTCACACAACAGATTTGTAAAGAATATTTTTGCACCAGTAGACATGAAAATGTAATGATTCAGAGAAAGAAAGACACTAGTATTACAAGAAAAGATAAATTCAAGTTACTTCAGATTAGAAATAAAATACAAAATATGAGGCACCAAATGGAATAAATAAGAATTGTTTTACAAAGTTGAAAAGTAGTTTGTTAATTTGCGATAAATACATGAATCATCATAGTAATTTATTTATTAAAAAGAAAATTTATGTATAAACATTTTTTTTCAGGATTTGAACTCAGAATATAGAAGATGAAATTAAACATGGTAAGGTATTCAGTTCAGAATTCTATTATTTTTGCTAATGAATTGCTGCTTAACATCAAAATTATAAAGATTAAAAAATAAAAACAATAACAGTGATAATGAATCCTATAGATCTTCCCACATCACATCATAGTATTGAATATTGCAGGCCTGCAGAACTCATGCAAGGATGTATAGCAAAAATAAGATAAATGAATGCATTTTAAAATATTCGTGTTTTAAGGATATATTTATTCAGACATTAATGAAACTTTAACCCAGAAAGATACAAAGAAATAAGAAGAAAAGTAGTCAAGAAACTTCTCTTCAAAGACTTCCTGTAGAAGAGTTTATTGTTTACTGAAACAAATTCTGTATCATAGATGCACAGGGGTCATCATACTCCACCATTGTTTAATGCTTTGAAGCATACTTTCATTCATTCATTCATTTATTCAACTATTCATTCAGTCTTTCAATGTGACATTTCAGAAATGTCTGTCACTTCATTTGGCTCACTTTCCTTAGTTACTACTTTCTATCCAACCTATCCACACAACCCACACATAGACCCTCATCCATAAACACCAGAAACATACTTTATATACTTAAAAGTCACAACTGTTGCCACAAGTATGAATGAATTTTTTGTCGCATCAATTTAACTCAGAACTCATTTCAAAATAAATGGTAGTAATTGTATGTAAAAAAAGATTGCCTTTTATTTTTTTTAAAGACAACTAAACGATAATTTTGTGAAATCAGACAAACTAATATAACATTGAAGCTTTTGCCAGTTATTATTATTGTTATTATTATTATTATTATTATTATACAACCTTTCATGACTCAGAATAACATGCATAGTATCTATGATAAAATAATAATTGACAAATATCTTTCACACCATTGGCAATTACTGTCTGCATCATATGGAATACGTGCATGTTACATATATTCTTATCAAATTCTATGATTTGCTTATTAATCATAATTTGAAACGCTTTCATATAATAAATTGGGAGTTTGTCATTTTGCATCAACTTACTTCAATTCATCATACAAGAAATAATAAATGTGACAAATTAGTTACCTAATATAGAAGTTAGTATTAGAACAATGCTGTCTCACATGACACGCACGCACCTCAGCTGCTATATTCCATTAGAAACATCTAAGACTAAGACTTTGTAGCAGGAAATACAAAGTACACACCAATTAAAATTAGAGTGAAATACATTAGAAACTGAGATTTCTAAATACAATTTGGATGTGGAAGAGAAGAATCTTTTGTAAAATATGACAAAGATACCAAAACTATATATATCTTCTATATATAGAAAAGAGAGATTCTGTCTGTTTGTTTGTTTGTCCAGCAAGATGAAAGTAAATGATTCAGGGGAAGCTATTATGCTTTTTCTATATATATAAAATCGAAAATGTCTCTTTCTCGGACAAAATGAAAGTACCTGGTTGAAGAAGAAGCTATTATGCTATTGCCTAATTTGTCTCAACAAAAGTTATGCAATGGTACAACACAAATTATGCACAAACTTATGAAGAAATACATTGAGGCAAATATTCTCACTGATTGTGGTAAAGGTGACACCATCTTCATTCCTCACATACTAGTTATATCATCTAATGTCCCATTCCAAATTTAAGCCATTGCAGTTTCTTATCCCGCTTTCTTTTGCCATGAGCATTAATAAAAGTCAGGGCCAAACACTAAAAGTTGCTGGATTGCAACTTGAAGAACCATGCTTTTCACATGGCCAACTTTATGTAGGAACATCACATGTGAGAGCTGTGTAATTTGCTTCAATAAAAATTATGCAATAGTACAACACTAATTGGGCACAGTCTTTTGAGGAACTGCATTGAAGCAAATGCAACCTGAAATAAAACAAAAAACATTGTTTATAAAGAAATATTCACTATGAATACAACATGAATACTTCAATAACTTAATTTGCCATTGCTATCTTTAGATTCAAGAATTACTAAATTACCTATTTAAATGAAGAGTATTATATAATTGCCATTACTGTATTCATAAATTAAATAACACATACAACTCATTTATTTTTGTCATATAATAAACAAACAGAAGTTCATGTATGAAATCCATCTTTTTCTACTTCAATTATTACATGTTTTTCTCTTATCTAATACACACATACAGGAGGAGTAAATCTAAATCTGTAGTCATAGTCTCGCCCTAATTCAGATAATTCAGATATTGTTAACTACCCCATCGAATTTTTGAACTCACAAGAACCACCAAGTACATCTCCCCATTGTCCTCACCTGAAAAAAGGGACTCCTATTGCCTAATTTGTCTTCACCAAAATTATGCAATGGTATAAGATTAATTATGCACAAATTCATAAGGAACTGCACTGAGGCAAATATTCTCACTGGTTGTGGTAAAGGTGAGACTGCCTTCATTCCTTGCATACTAGTTATACTATCTAATGTCCCATTCCAATTTAAGTGGTTACAGTTTCCTATCTGAGTTTCTTTTGCCATGAGCATTAATAAAAGTCAGGACCAAGCACTAAAAGTTGCTGAATTGCAACTTGAAGAACCTTGCTTTTCACATGACCAACTTTATTTAGAAGCATCACATATGGGAGCAAAAGCAAATCTTTTTGATTATGTGCTCTGAAATAAAACAAAAAAACATTATTTATAAAGAAATATTCACTCTTAATGCAACATGAATACTTCAATAACTTAATTTACCATTACTATCATTGCATTGAAAAATGAGTAAATTACCTACTTAAATGAACTGCATTATATAATTTCCATTACTGTATTGATAAATAAAATAACACATACAACTCATTTATTATTGTCATATAATAAACAAACACAAGTTCATGTATGAAATTGATTTTTTCTCTACAAGTATTACATATTATCCTCTTATGAAAATACACACATACAGGAGGAGTAAATTATATATATAGTATTTCTTTAAATGTCACTCCCGAGAAACAGTAAAAGTAATTACCTGAACGACAGATATATATATATAGTAAAAGTAATTACCTGAACGACAGGTTTGGGTTCATGCCAGGTAAAAGCACTACTGATGCCTTATTTCTAGTGAGACAGTTGCAGGAGAAATACCTAGCTAAGGATAAACCTCTGTACCTGGCTTTCGTTGACATGGAGAAAGCCTTTGACAGGGTCCCCCGATCCCTTATCTGGTGGTCAATGAGGAAACTTGGGATAGAAGAATGGTTAGTGAGAGCTGTGCGAGCCATGTACAGAGATGCTGCCAGTAAGGTGAGGGTTGGAAATGAGTACAGCAATGAATTCCGGGTAGAGGTAGGGGTCCACCAAGGTTCCGTCCTCAGCCCCCTCTTATTTACCATAGTCCTCCAGGCAATCACAGAGGAGTTCAAGACAGGTTGCCCCTGGGAGCTCCTCTATGCTGATGACCTTGCCCTAATTGCGGAGTCACTATCAGAACTAGAGGAGAAGTTTCAGGTGTGGAAGCAAGGTCTAGAATTGAAGGGCCTTAGAGTCAACCTAGCTAAAACCAAAATCCTAATAAGTAGGAAGGTAGATAAAACACAAACCCCTTCAGGTAGATGGCCCTGCTCAGTATGTAGAAAAGGAGTAGGTAGTAACTCTATAAGATGTACCCGGTGCAAGCTATGGACACATAAGAGGTGCAGCAACATCAAAGGCAGGTTAACTAGCAAGTTAGTTTTTGTTTGTGGCAGATGTTCAGGTGCAATAAAGACTGCAAATAAACAGGAAACAACTTCTATCTCATTCCAGGGTGAAAAACTAGAGGTAGTCGATAGCTTCCGCTATCTGGGCGACCAAGTTAGTAGTGGGGGTGGGTGCGCTGAAAGTGTAGCTGCAAGAATAAGAATAGCCTGGGCAAAGTTTAGAGAGCTCTTACCCCTGCTGGCGACAAAGGGACTCTCACTCAGAGTAAAAGGCAGACTGTATGACGCATGCGTACGAACAACCATGCTACATGGCAGTGAAACATGGGCTGTAACTGCTGAGGACATACGTAAGCTCGCAAGGAATGAAGCCAGTATGCACCGTTGGATGTGTAATGTCAATGTGAATACCCGTCAGAGTGTAAGTATCTTGAGAGAAAGGCTGAACATTAGAAGCATCAGTTGTGGCGTGCAAGAGAGACGATTGCGCTGGTATGGACATGTGGTGAGAATGGAGGAGGATAGCTGCGTGAAAAAGTGCCACACCCTAACAGTTGAGGGAACCCGTGGAAGAGGTAGGCCCAGGAAGACCTGGGCTGAGGTGGTGAGGCAAGACCTTCGTACATTGGGCCTCACCGAGGCGATGACTACTGACCGAGACCTTTGGAAATGTGCTGTGCGTGAGAAGACCCGGCAAGCCAAGTAAGATCGTTGCCAGTGCCCCTGGACTGGTTCTTGTGCGGGTGGCACATGAGATGCACCATTTTGAGCGTGGCCGTTGCCAGTACCGCCTGACTGGCTCCTGTAGGATTTTCGAGCGAGATCGTTGCCAGTGCCCCTGGACTGGCTTGTGCGGGTGGCACATAAAAGACACCATTTCGAGCGTGACCGTTTTCGTGCGGGTGACACGTAAAAGCACCCACTACACTCTGAGTGGTTGGCGTTAGGAAGGGCATCCAGCTGTAGAAACTCTGCCAAATCAGACTGGAGCCTGGTGTTGCCATCCGGTTTCACCAGTCCTCAGTCAAATCGTCCAACCCATGCTAGCATGGAAAGCGGACGTTAAACGATGATGATGATGATGATGATGATATATATATATATATATATATATATATATATATATATATATATATATATATATATATATATGATGGCTGTGCACTTATGCATTTATGGCCAAAGAAGACCGTCATTGACTATTAAGAACATTGTGCACTCAGATAGAATTATACTTTAGACTTGTGGCACTGCTGGTGACTAATGACCCCAGGTTAGATAAACATACATTTCTGTAGGTATTGCAAGCCAAAATTTCCCTATTCACTACACGAGCAGCATGTCTTTAAATTGGTCACTTAAATTCAGCACAAATGATGTGTTTTTCAAAAATACCCACCCCTTCCTTTATTTGTTTCCTAAATTTGTGGTGATGACAAGCATTGCTTTCCCAGTTAATCTTCCATACCTCACATGCCTTCAACAAAGACTTTAAACAATCCTTAAAAGATAGTCTTGGTTTCTGCTGGGGGAACACTCCACAAACAAGTTTACCATATAGCATCTGCTTAGGATTCAGCAATCATGCAGCCAAAAAGTAGTTTTGAGGTAAAACTAATTTGATCATGTTTAATTTTGCTTGTCGACTATTTCAAAGTTGATAGAAGTACTAGTAATAAGTCAGGGTCATATCAACTAATTATTTATAACACCAAAACCATGGAGGATTTTTGTCTAGGCAAAACAATAACCATATATAGAAACCTAAAGTGAAATTTTTTACCAGACTGTTAAATTATTTAAACTAAAACTCTTAAAAAAAGGATAAAAAGCAATAAACCAAAACAATTTCCAAATATTTGATAAAATAAATGATGCAAAATTTTAATCATATTAGGATCATCTTGTTTTGTTAAAAATTTTCCCATTTTAATTTTATTTTTACTTTTCATATAATTAATGATAAGAAAAAAATATGAGTCGATGGTATTTTACAAAATTTGACTAAATAGGATGTTATATACTTTCACCAATATTTTTCTCTTATCACATTGAAATAATGCTAGCCAAGAAAATAAATATCTCAGATAATATCTAATGAAAATTGTGTTCAAAATTTGAAAATTCTAATTATTTCATTTTTGCTTTTTAATAATTTGGATCCGACCCAACATAATGAATTCCTAGAAGTTGCTTCAATATTTCTAATTCATTTACATGATGTGTATTTGTTTTATTACTTTTTCTATAATATTGGAAGAACGATCTCATTACCTGTTAACATTATGGAAGAGAGTTGAAAAAAAAACTTTTAAAATTTGCATTAGTAACTAATTCGAACCATTAATATTAGTTTTCTAGTAATTATGAGAACTTCATTATACATCTTATAAAAAAACTTTACTACATATTATTACATTGGGAAAGAAACGTAGCTAATACAGAACTGGAGTAAAATACCTAATGGTATTAAGTTATCCCTCTCTATATTCCAAGATATGTATATGTGTGTGTCTGCATAGATACTATATATGTATATATATATATATATCTGTGGCTCATTGAGAAAATGTTTACTTTCAGCACTTTGCATGAAAGAATTGATTGTAAATAATGTTGTTTATAAACATTCTCAGACAAAAAATCATGCACTTTCAAAGACAGGTAAAAAGTCAAAAATTTCAAATATATGGTTTCAAGTCCAATGGGCAGCCTTCAACTTTTTCCATCCAAGAGTTTTTCTTACCCCAATATTTTGCATGTTATTATTTAGAGTTTTATTAAGATAACAAGCTGGCAGAATCATTAGCAAGCTGAGCAAAATGCTAAGCAGTATTTTATGTCTTTACGTTCTGAGTTCAAATTCTACTCAGACTGGTTTTTGCCTTTCATTTTTTGGAGTCAAATAAGTACCTGTTGAGTACTAGGTGGGAATGAGGGTGGGGGAGCTGTCAATGGAAATGACTTACTCCGCCCTCCTAAAATGATGGTCCTGTGCCAAAATTTGAAATCAATATTTATAGCTTTATCTACTTCAAGATCCATGTCAAAAATGATTCCTTATATCTTTAGAAGTTTCTAAATGTTTATTGTGTAAGCAACATACAATTCACTCTAGTACAAATCAAGACTCTAAAATGGATGGAAAATATTAGATGGTTTGCTTTGGTAAAATTGTAGAATATCTGTCATTTAAAATCCAATATGCAGTTTTGACATGTTCAACCCAAGGGGGTTTTAATTCAATATTTTACATGAAACTATTTATTACTTAATATAAAGTGCTGAGCTGACAAAATCGTTAGCATGCTGCACAAAATGGTCAGTAACAATTTGTCTGGCTTTACATTCACAGTTCAAATTTGACCAAGATCAGTTCTGACTTTCCTCTTTTCAGAACCAAAAAGTTCCAGATAACCATTGAAGTTTATGTAATTGACTAGCTCTCTCCTTAATTTCGAGCATTTTACCTATAGGAGAAAGGATTATCTATTGCTTTATTGACTTCAAGTTCCACCATTTAAGATCATTTATTTCTGTATGAGTGCATAATTATGCTTGTATAACTTCTATATATGCATAAAGTACATGCATTTGTATTTACGTGCATGTGTCTACATGAGTAGCACAGCTGTGTGCATGTGTTTGCATGAGTGTATTGCTGTACTCAAGAAAACCCATATGCCACAGCAGAAGTGTTAAGACTGGTGCCTCTGGTGGGGAAAAGTATTCGTGGTGGTGCCATGTAAAAGTACCCAAGTAAAACCATGTAAAAGTGCCTGTGTGATGTCACATAAAAGTGTCTGTGTGGCACCACATAAAAGCACCTGTGCGTGTAAAAGCACACTGTACACTCTGTAAAGCAGTTGGTGTTATGATAGAAATGCAGCCATAGAAACCATGCCAAATCAGAGTGGAGTCTGATGTAGCTTCCCAACTCTGATCAAACCATCCGACCCATGCCAGTAAAGACAACAGACGTATGATGATGACGATGACGACGATGATGATGTTTCCTTGTCTTTACCTCCTCTTCTGAACGTTTTTCTAATCAGCTGATGTTTCTTTACTTTTACATCCTTTGAACATTTCTTCTCTTTCCACAAATATTTCTTACTTCTTCCATGTTCTTCCTTACATACTCTCTTTTTCACTGTTACCACAATTTTTCTTCATTCTCCCTGTTTTAAATCTATTTATTCAGCAACGCATTGCATCTCTCTACCTCACAAAAAAGTATTACCTGAATCATTAAAATCATTTTCATCCTGCTGGCATTAAATCTATTCCATTGTTTGAATTCTTTATATTATTTAAGGATCGCATTGATAAAGCAAACTAAATAAAATTGTTCTAAAAATTTATTCTAATTTTATGTTTAGGAAAAGGCATTTTATCTCAAAAAAAAAAAAAAGATAGAGAAACTATCGAAATATCTAACATGATATATTTTCATAGCTCTGTATTTTGACTTCATATCTTCCTGTAACTGACTTGGCTGCCATACTTCCTTGGTTAAAATAATAAGTAGCACTCATACACAAGTACTGATTCTATCAAGTAGGTACTTTTCTAAAACAGTATTCTGTTATTTGGTTATGACCCTTAACATTCTTAGTTCAAATCTCACCTAAGTTCACTAGACCTTTCCTCCATCAGAGGTAAATAATATAAATGCTAGACTTAATGTAATCAATTGTAAAATGTATTACAATATGCTTTACCCCATTGGAGGAAGCCAGTAAAATAACAAAAGAATTACTTAGTTTAATCTATATAATAGACAAATGTTTTAATTCTTAAAGGCTTAAATAGTCCTGTAGTTTTTGGTTTTAAATTGAGTATTTTAGATAATAAAAAAAAGTACAGCTCTTTTTGTCCCTCAGATAGTTCAGTGGAGTTTGTGAAGGCTATGGACAATATTCCTTTCTCCTAACTTATTAAAACTAATAACTCTATATTATTCTATTAATGACAAATGTCTAAAGGCCATTATGACAAAACATGTCATGTCCAAACGGGTCGACAATGACTACTTGGGATCTTATCAATGATGCAAGTTTGATACATTGGAATGGTTTTCAACCACTTTTTTGCAGTCATGAGAGGATTTGTGCCATAGAAGCCAGGAGAAATACTGCAAAGCAGTTTGTCTGATGTCTAATGATTCAGCCAATCAACTAACCTTAAATCAGATTAAAAGTAATTTTAATTATTGATCTAAAGATTTTCTTTCATTAGCTTAAGTACAATATTAAGTGGATTTTTCTTCTTACAACATTATGTACAAGGGGGTGCTGAAAAGTTTCTGGCTTTGTGTAAAAGAAAATATGAGAGGATCAGTTATGATTTTATTAAACATACTCCCCTCTCAGATTTGCACACCTATTGCAGCGATCTTTTAGCTTTTATAAGCCCTGTAAAAGAACTTAGAATGTTGGGTTTCTAATCAGGCCTTTTGTGATACCCATAACTCTTTAGCACTCAGATTATGCTATCAAATGCAATGCTTATTTGTTCACATTGTTTTGATGTGACCATGAATTATTTTTCAGCTTCAAGATTTCAATGATGTGATTGTTTCCTTTTTAAAAAGACATTGTATGGCAGGTGGATGAGTCCAGATCTGGCTGGTTTGAATATATATCATAGAAAATATTTGGACCTGATATGGTCAGTTTAAATACAAAGGAACTTTTCAGCACCTCTTCGTATAATGACATCAAGTTGACCATTAATAAAATAAGTTCATTTTGCTCTTTGAGAATAACAAAGTAAGTATCAAGATGAATTAGTATATTCCTTATTGCAAGTGCAAGTGCATCTATGCTATAATGGAGAAAGCTGCTTACTAATTAGGTATGTAACAATTACTAAAAGTAGTAAAAGAAAGCAATTATTAAAGGGCTGACTGTCTGGAAATAGTTTTATAAAAGTAGTTTGCTCCAAGGTTTGGCAACCATTGAGAAATATGTTTAAAAGAAAATATGAAAGTACATCAGATTCCAATTTATATTACTAATTTTTATCAATATAGAAATGTTGTAATCCATACACACACATGCATGCATGCTTGCATACACACACACATACATACACACAATCATCCCCCCACCACCACAAACACACACACACATACATACACACAGGGAGTTGCAGTAGGGAATTGCAGCAGAGAGTTGCAGAATGAAATCACCTCATTTTTGCTGCATATGTGTTGCTAAATATACTCTAATGGATATATCTTTATAGATTATATATAATTTTACAAGAGAACATTTATTTACTCAAAGCTGAATGAGGTTTAATGGAATCTCAAAACGTTCATTGCCTATCTCAAACATTTTCTCAAAGAGTTTTAATCAGGAAAATTTATTTTAAAACAAGACAAAATAGATATCTTTATATATAATTAACTCATTTGCTCTATGGTATATTGAGTAATTTTAAGTTCTGAGTGGTTACATAATGTTAATTAATTTCACTTTCTCAATTTCTTTTATTTATTTATTCATTTATTTATCTATTTATGTGTTGTTTCTTCGTGATTGAACACAGTTTTGTAACTTTGGCTATTTCTATTGGAATTAGTGGAGCATAAACTTTTACTCTTCTTAATTTTAACCATTCAACTGAATATTTGTTTAGTTACTAGACAGACTGAAGCAAATAGAGTGAAATACCTCAGAATATTTCTAAGTTTGGTCAAGCAAAGCTGATTGGAGTTACACAGAAAGCAACAACAATATAATACACTTGAGAAGGGTTGAAATCTATCTATGATTAATAAAGGTAATAAAATTTAGTAGAAGTAAAAGCCTTGCTATAAATCACAATTTATAAAAGTATTTTGTCCTCATACCTCTTATATCAAAGTTAGAAGACATTGCATTGCTAATCAATGTGGTGACAATTGACAGCTGAAACAACAACATTACTACTATTATGATACTAAACTTAATCTTGAGTATCATTCTTAGCTTATAATACAATTAGCTGCATAATAAGCATGGATATTGCTGTATAATCTACCAACCCCTGTTACTTTTCTGTTCTAGTTTTAACAGTTTTACTTCTGATTAAGCCTACAAATTTCGGGTTGTACTGATCTGCAAATTCAAGACATTAGTTTCAAATCTTATAATCTTACATTTAAAAAAAAATTATATCAGGTGTTTCATATTTTTTAATGAAGTATACTCTTCGACAAATTTGTATCATCCAATTAAATATAATATCATAATGAAACAGAAATAATTGTATAAACAAATATTCTGAAGACAAATAAAAGTAATTATATCTATGAACGACATAAGACAAATTGTAGGTTATTATCTAATTTATACATTTAGGAAACATTAGAAATGTGAATACTGTAAAATCAAATAAATATTGATAAATGCCAGTCCATTGTGTTCATTGAGAATTTCAACTGTTTGGAATTATTAAAATTTGAAATACAGTGGGTATTATAGAATAAGAAGATTTCTGTGTAGTCACTTGCCATTGCCAAATGTTCTTCGAGTCACATCCTAGTATCTTCAAAACAGAGGAAGGATGTGTATGACAGCTGCAACCTAGTTTGAACTTCTGGGTGAAGTATCTTCATCTTTATTTTTAATATTGGCTTCAAATATTGGCACAAGGTGAGCAAAGATGATTACATCGAACCTAATGCTCAACTAATACTTGTTTCATCAACCTCGAAAGAATGAAAGGTGAAGTTGGCCTCAGAGGAATTTGAATTCAGAATGTAAAGACATCTAAAATGCCACTAAGCATTTTTCAGGCATGCTAATGATACTGCCAGCTCACCACCTTACATTTCTCTTTGTTATATTAATCATCGTTAAGGCGATGAGCTAGTAGAAACATTAGCCCATCGGGCAAAATGCTTAGCAGCATTTTGTCCGTCCTGATGTTCTGAGTTCAAATTCTGCTAAGGTTGACTTTGCTGTTCATCCTTTGAGGGTCGATAAAATATATACCAGTTGAGCACTGGGGGTGATGTAATTGACTTACCTCTTCACCCAAAATTGCTGGCCTTGTGCCAAAATTAGAAACCAATATTAATCATCATTTCACATTTTTTTCTGTGACAGCAGGTATTGAACAGGTCTCAACATCTCACAATCTGTGATTCTTTTTCTTAGTAGCCTCTGTGTTTCTTTTTTAATAGATGAAAATAACTATCATGGTCTGTTTTCATCTCACAGGCACAATAATGTGTCATCATATATGACATAGTTTTAGAGCGAGATGTTCTTTTTAGCACAAAACACTTAGATAGAAGAAGGAATGTTAATGAGTAAATGTGAACATTGAATTCACCCAAACTAATCATCTGCATTTCAACAAGGCTAGGGAATTTTGTGTCAGTTCCTCCAATGTTTATAACAGGAAATAATTTCTCATCTATACTAGTCCTACTAGTACAACACTTACTTTGACAGGCGAGAGATAAAAGTATTAGAAACTGAGAGATAAATGTCACAAAATACATAAGAGTATAGAAAAACCATGAGCTACATACTGAAAAAGTGTTCTCTCATAACTACTTTTCCTATTTATATGACTGTATTAAGGCTCACAAGAATGTCTTCAGTCTAAGCCTTCTCACATTTCACATATGATATATATTAAGACACTACTGATGAAAATGGATTGGCTGCAATTAAAGTTCCTTAAGTTACTTATACAAAGCATTTCTGTGTAGTCACTTGCCATTGCCAAATGTCCTTTGAGTCACATCCTAGCATCTTCAAAACAGAGGAAGAATGTGTATGACAGCGTGATCTTCGATAAACTGCATCTAAGTATCTAAAAATCAAAGAAAACAATGATAGTCATCGTTGGGATGTCGTGTTAACATAGGTCTACTTCACTGGAGGTGACCTATAAGGAGCTAAACAACAACAACAGCTGTATACATTCCTACAGATCTCAAAATGAGCAGCTGTATAAATTTTTCAGTGAATATTAGGTAAGTATCAATATGCTTTTAGTTTTAGTTGTAAACATCCTCTCTAGAGCAGCTGAAACTATATACACCTTCCTTCCTTTTATGACTGCTAAGAAGATAGGTCACAAATTTGTTGCTTTGTTCTCACATGTACACTTGAAATTACAAGGGGAATTCTACAATACAACCAACATACAATCTAAGTACAAGAACGATGTATGCTATGAAAGGAAAGCCTTTGCACAGGCTGAAAAATGCAAATCCACTGAATCATATTATTTTGGAATAGTGTGGGTAATAAAGGTTCATACTTCAGGTTTGCACATTATCACTAGATGATATATGGCACATACTTTTACTCTGACTGACTGGATAAAATTAAACCCAGTAAAGAAATCATACCATCTTAGTAACCTTCACAATGACACCACATTTAAGTTTGAGCATTTGATATCTTGATTCATTCAACGGCCTACTTGATTTCATTGTGAACATGCTGCCAGGAAGCATGTGGCTACTATAAGGAAGAGATATAATGGAACATAATCTTGTACTCTAAGCTGGAGCAAGTTTTCAGCCTGGAAGCAGACAATGAGCTTGCATATCATATGGTTGGATGTAATGGTGTTAAAGATTGTGTATCTCCATGAAGGAAATTCATTATTAAAAAATCTGCAAAGATGATGTTATGGAAACTGTTCAAAGAGAGTTTGCAGACCCAAAGCAAACTGCAGAACCAATCCAGTAGACAGATTCATCAAACAGTTCATCAACAACAATGCCCCAGGTTGTGGATAGAGTGCAAAGAATGATAATGAAAGTCTACACTGCAGTGGATGCAGACTACACAGTATCAGCAGCTACATTGTTATGTCTGAAAGAAAATTAAGAATAGTATGAATGGAAGTTTCTCACCTTCGTCATTCTTGTCATTTCATGATCACTTTCCATGCTGAGTATGGGCTGGACAGTTTGACAAAATCTGACAGGTAGGAGGACCACATAGTGCTTCAATATCTCAGTTTTGTCTTGTTTTCTATGGTTGTATACCCATTCAAGCACCAACAATTTTATTATATAATTAGTATAAAGAGGAAGCAGGTCAATTGATCTGCTAGAAATAGCAACCAACATCCCTCAGATTACACTCTCCAGTCTTAAGAAAACAAGATTTGTTTTAACCATAGATTAGCTTGATAGGAATTGGCAGTGTGCTAAGAAACAACAGCTGCAACAACACACAATAACTGTTTAGATTCGGCTATGAAGTGCTTTTGGTCAAATGCACATATGCTACAATCTGCAATGAATTTCTGATGAGAAAAAATGTGAACTAAAGGGATAATATTGAAGCTTCTATGTGGTTACTCAATTAGCTTGAAATGATGGACAAAGCTCCCTCAAGTTACACTACTATTTTATTACAAATAGGTTCTTTTGATGTTAGCTAAAATACACAATAGATAGAAAGAAGTTTGGTTAGTCATGACGGAAATGCTATTTAATGATAGTTCTGCCTGGTCAGAACCAACTTGGGATTAAATAACAGCAATGAAACAGAGTTAACAAATACTTACAGTTGGGAAGTACACTTAGTGACTTCTTCTCATAGACAGTACCAGGCCATTTACACTTATAAGCACAAATATAATTCAAAGTACAATAAATTAAGTCCAACACCAGGTATGACCACTTCCTCGTACAATTGAAATCCATATTTAACTATGACGAGACCTTGAATAATAGAGATATATATTCAAATACCTAAGCTCAATATAAGCACCTTATTATTCTAGGTCTCATGTATAATCGGTCCATGCTTTTGGTATTATATTTTTCGGAGCAAAATATTTAATCATGAATGTGTTTATACAACAAGTAACTAAATACAAAACAGAACTAACAAATATCTAATAATTTTAAACGTTCATGTTTGAAACTTTATATAGCAAATGCTCATTCAACATTGACTAATTTTGCAGTAAAGCTTGAATCTTTATTCAATTATATTGCTCTATATATCAAATATTAACATTATTCATTTTAATATTTCATACCTCTGAGATAGATAAAATAAATGCTAAATTACTCCTTTAAATATCAATAGAGTGAAACAGCCAAGTGATGAGAGATTCTAGAATATTTGATGTAAAATCAGTGATTCGTGTACTTGAATATAAATCCAGATCTTATTTTATCAGATATTTGGCAACAATAGAAGTTTTACAAGATATCTTATAAATAGGAGCATATCTTGTGATAAATTTTAAACATAGGTGTAAGTCTTCAAGATAAATTTTTAAAATTGGTACTGTCATGGCTGTGTGGTTAAAAAGTTTACTTTCCTATGACAGGGTTTCAGGCTCAGTTTCACTTCATGGCACCTTGAGCAGATATCTCCTGCTTTCGCCCTGACCAACAAAAGCCTTTTAAGAGGAGCTGGTAGCAAAAACTGAAATAAAACCTTCATATGTATGTCTCTTCAATTTTTTAATTATTATAAATCTTCCACTGAGGAGGAAGCTGGTTTCCAACAAAGATACAAGGCTCCATCTTTGGGATGTAGTTAACACAGACAAATTCACATTTGGAACTTGCATATTTTTACTATTCCACTCACAGATTGCACTTGTAATGTATGAATTAGCTGGTAAATTTCTCTTTTTGAAAATCCCAGTTTATCCAGATTCTCCTTTAAGCATTTACTAAAAAAACCTAGTGCACCAATTATTATTGGTATGAATAAGAATCCATAGTCTGGATATAGAAGCTGGAGGTTCTGAAGCAGTTGCCCATAGACATCCTCCTTTCTTGGATTTTCAAAGAGATATTTATATCTGCAGGGCAGCTGACCTCTATGATGGTACATACCTTTGTCCCTGTCCCAAACCACAATATCCGGCTTGTTATGTTTACATTTGACAGAAGTTTTGATGGGAATATTCCACCAGTATTCTTTCACTAGTAAGTTATTAAAGAAGACATAAGTACTCTTCTCATTTTACTTGGACTCAGCAACTAAACCAAGATCTACTTTGGTCTGTATGTATGTATGCATGCATGCATATATATATATATGGATGTTTGCCAGTTACACACCTGTCTTCGTCTTTTGTTCTTTTGTAAATTCTCACTATGTATGTATGTATGTGCATATATATATGTGTGTGAGTGTGTGTAACTGAGTATCATAGTCATACAAGCAACGTTGATCTTTTCCATGTTCTGTGAAAATATATCTGGTCATGAGAAAACACTACATTGTTTGGAAACAGGTGACAGTTAGTAACAAAAATTACATCCAATCATAATAAGTCTTCCTCAATCAAATTTGTTTGACCCATGTTAGAAAGTAAAAGTGGACCTTAAAATGATGATAATGATGATGTTGATGATGATGGAATTTTGAAATACAAAATCATGTTATCTCAAATTAGATATTATCAGGAAGAACACTGTTCTAATGAACGTGAATAACAACTCATTACAATACAAAATTTTGACTCTGTCACAAGGCCATAGCTTTTCAAAGTAAAGCATGGTGATTATACTTATATAAAGAATAATTAGAACATGAGTGAACTAAGGTGCTTTCAACCAGAAATTGAAACTATATTGCAGTCTACTCACAGTACCCTAACCAATTGTCTTACCATTCTACAACATATCTTATCGTGACCTGTGTTAATAACTGATAAAATAGTTACAAAATTGTAAGAAAAAACTGATATCTAGAATGAAATAAAAAGAAAAAAGACAAAATGAAAATACACAAACAGTGAAAACAAAATGATAAAGAAAACTAAATATATTTAAAATATAAAAACATATAGAATAAATGAAACAATAAAAAAAATTTAATTTGGAGCAAGGTGTAAAACATCATAAAGATGATAACATTTAGATCAAGTTTGTTTGCAAAATGCAAAAAGAATGTTTATGATGTAATTCATCTGTGATGTCATAAAGTGAATTTTCTTCTTATTCAGTTTGTGTATTTTGGATTATCGGCTTTAGACAGAAATAAGATTAAGAAAAAATAGAAAAAAGCACATTTAGGAATCACGAACTTATTTTCTATTCCAACAAATATACAATCAACATATATAATGACA
Source organism: Octopus bimaculoides (assembly GCF_046866305.1). Lineage (NCBI taxonomy): Eukaryota > Metazoa > Mollusca > Cephalopoda > Octopoda > Octopodidae > Octopus > Octopus bimaculoides. The sequence goes on from NC_142931.1 coordinate 32,403,593, forward strand.
CAACAAATTCTGCAACCCAACATTTCACTCACAGCCTTTACAAACTTAAAAATACAGTACATGAAACTTTCTTCATCGATGCTTTTTAATGTTAAAGGTAGTACAAAATAGTTTACGCATATGCACATATCATATATATATATATATATATATATGCACATACATATATACATGCATACACACATATATATATAAGTATATATATATGTCATTCGATCATACATATGTATATATATATGTATATATATATATATATATATATATATATATATATATATATATATATATATATATATATATATATATATATGTATATATATATATATATACACACACATATATATATATATGTGTGTGTGTGTATATTCATGTGTGTCTATCTGCCACCACTCCTTATTTCTCTTAGTTTTTCTCTCTCATTCTTGTCTTCTTCCAAACACTTTTTGGATTTCCTCATTATTTTTCATTATTTTCTTCTGAATTTCTATTTTCTTCTATTTCTTTGTCTATAGTTTTCCCTCAAGTTTTTTTGTTTTGTTTTCTTAATTATTATTTCTCCTTTTCTGTGTCTTTTTTTCTTTTCTGTCATTCTTCGGATGCTTCATTTCCATACTTGCTTTTGTTCTTTCTTTCTTTCTCTCTCCATTCTCTTCACCCCAGTTCTTTACATTTCTCCCTATCTATATCTCTCTAATTCTCTACATTTTCATTCAGCATCTGACTTGATTTTTACCTCAGTTCTCTCTCTCTCATTCCTTCCCATTGTTAAGTAACAAATAAGGGGGGGAACTAAATACAGCTTAAGAAGAAAATAATCGAAATCAATATATGCGAAGACAGAACTCTTTACAAGACAAAACGATGTGACATCAGTGTGGCTTCTCACAGAATCCAAAACTGTCTTGCAAATACATATACATACATATATATATATATATATATATATATATATATATATATATATATATATATATATATATATGTGTGTGTGTGTGTGTGTGTGTGTATGTATGTATATATACGTATGTATATGTATATATATATATATATATATATATATATATGCATGTATATATAGTATATATACATATATGTATTATATAGGTATATATATATAATACATATATACATACATATATGTGTATGTGTGTGTGTATGAATCCATTATGTATGATGTATGTATGTATATATATATATATATGTATATATTTAAATATATATAATTGTATATGTATGTATGCATGCATACAAGGATATACATGCACTATTTTTATGATAGAATTGTTCATTGATACCAATTTGACATCTATTTCTACATTTGTTTATTCTCATTCAGCCTTGTAAAGCCAACAAACTGTGCAACAATTCCCAGTTATTTCTGTGTTCAGCCACTAAATAAATCATTCATGTTTCTAAATATCTTCAGCTTAAGTTTAACAATGATGATAATAATCCTGTTAAGTGGCCGGTAGATCATGAACTGATAATCTGATGCGGTTAATTTGTTGCAGAGAATGGAAATACTACAAGGACATGGTACTAGACCACCACTTCAGAGAATGCTAACCTACATCAAAGGTTGAAACAAATTCTCTTTGAGGATCTCTCACTTTATACCTAGCACTTTCTTGTATACAGACAGACACACACATATGCATACATATAAGCATAACACACACACACACACACACACACACACACACACACACACACACACACATTTGTTTTAGTGGTTCCAGCCTACTGGCTCTTGCCATGCTGGGTTACTGCCATTAATGTTACTTTCTTCATTCACTGTGTTGTCTTTCTCTGTGATTGTTTTTGGATGAAAAAGGGATTTGATATTGCTGCCCTTGTAGTTCTTGACATGACGTAGAGTAGTAGATTTGCAGTTTTCGATCTCTGATCAGAAAATGTTTCTTCATATCGATTTTGAGATTACACATGATTCTAACTCAGAAATCACGATCCATCTTCATCATGTACATTACAATATTGGCTGATAGCAGAATGCATAAAATTTCCAACATTGAACTCTATGCTGTTTAATTCAAAATATTTGAACACAACATTTAAGGCTCACTGTTGATTCTCAATATAATCAGTGCGTTTGATTACATGAGGTATTTTACATATAATAGAACAGAGTGGGTTATAGTCGAGATTGAGAGGGTGTGCAGAGAAAGAAAGATAAGAAGGTAGATAGAGCATGGCATAATAGGAGAGAGCATGATTCTGAAACAGATTAAAAACCTATGAAAATTAACCACATTCATAATTATCAATATTATGGAAGTCTGCTTGTAAGGTGGAAATCTGGCAGGATCCCTTGTAAACTGTGCAAACTGCTTAGCACCAGTCAATCTGTCCTCGTGCTCTGAGCTCAAATTCTTCAAAGGTCTACTTTACCGTTCATTCTTTTGGGATTAATAAAATAAGCACCAGTGAAACACTGGTGCCAGTGGAATCAACTTAGCCCCTTCCCTGTAACTGCTGGTCTTGTACCAAAATTGGAAACCAATATTATGTAAGTTTGTACATGTATTTCAATGAATGCATTGAGTGTAAGTGTGCATGTGTTTCCATATATGTATGTGTCTATACCTCTGTATTTGTATGTACTTCTGCATATATCTATATGTCCAAGGTTTGTGTATGTATATGTGCAGTATATCTTTTCTTATTTTGGTTTGTGTGTTTGTGTATTTATATGCATGTATTAAGAATGACTTTTTTCGTGTCTAAGACTTGTATACATACATGTTTGCACATACATGTGACTTCTGTGAGTTCATTTCATTTTCTTTAGCATTTGAAATGAACATTTTGTGTTATATGTCGCTATGTAGAAATTTAACTCACAACTGCAAAATTGTCAGTTCGTGATCATGAGTAAGCTATAGTGGGATCATATGACTTTCAAGTGAACATCTCCAAAATTGATCAATCGGCTTGAAGCTATACCATGAACAACATCTAGAGTTTTCTTGAGATCCACATGTTTTTTCCCTAGTTAGGCAGTTTGGCACCTAAAATACTGCAAAGCGATGCTGACATTCAAGCAGGACAGATCTACATACTCATACATCAAACAAACAAAAACAACCTGAACAATTTGGGGTGGACTTGTATTTTTGTTGTTTACCTTCCAGATAGCAAATAACCAAGCAAATCAGTTCCTACAAACTAATCTTGTAACCTGTGACAATATAATTTATATATGTGAATATTCATAACCTCCTCTGAATAAAATCTGTCGTTAAACATTTACAAGTTTTCTTTTGTTGTAATATACAAAGCCAGCCTGAGCTAAAGATACAACATCAATCTCTCTCACCACAAACCCTACCTTGAATAATGGAGACTCAGTGAAGGAAGACCTACAACAACCACTTTGTGACAGGTAAAAATGATGAACATAGCTTCAAGGTAACATATTCCCTTAAGTTTTTTTTTTGTGTGTTTTCTTTCATGTACTAATGCACATGTCTAAAAGTACATAGCTAGAAACATTTTATTTTGACATGTGAAGTTAAGTCAAAAAAGCATGGAGCATGCATGAAGAAAACAGACCTTAACTTTTAGCATTATATAGACTCCATTGATGACACCTACAGGGCTCAGATAATTTTCTTCAACTTACACATCTTTCAGACAAGATATTTTATTTAAAAGCTGACAATTTCATAAAGTTAGACAACTGTCTTGTAACAAAGATAAATGTTTCCCTATCTAGCAGTTAAAAAATGTCTTCTCTGTATGAATCAAACTGAAATTGGTGAAATAAATCATAATTACTGTCGTCGTCATCATCATCATCATCGTTTAACGTCCACTTTACATGCTGGCATGTGTTGGACAGTTTGACTGAGGACTGGCAAGCCAGAGGACTGGCAAGCCAGAGGGCTGCACCAGCTCCAATCTGAACTGCCATGGTTTCTACAGCTAGATGCCCTTCCTAACACCAACCACTCCAAGAGTGTAGTGTATGCTTTATACGTGCCACCAGCATGGGGGCCAGTCTGGTGGCACTGGTATTGACCGTGTTCGAATGGTGATTTTTACATACCACTGGCATGGGAGCCAGTCAGGTGACACTGACATTGACCACACTCGAATGGTACTTCTTACATACTTGGCACCTTGCTGTACTCACGAAGACCTGTACTCTGCAACAGAAGTGTTAAGACCGGCTTAAAGCATGCATGGTGGTACTATGTAAAAGTGCCCATGTGATGCCTCATAAAACTACCCATGTAGCGCTATGTAAAAGTGCCTGTGTGGTGCCATATAAAAGTGCTCATAGAAAGTTCTTCAATGCACAAGTCCTGGCCAGGTTGTTTATGAAAGACCAGCAGTCGCCCATGCATACCAGACTCCTCACTCCATGTCACCAAGTTTATCCAAGGGAAAGGCAGAGGTCAGTACAGCTTGACATCAGTGACATAGCAACTCATTTCTACAGCTGAATGAACTGGATCAATGTGAAATATATTGTCTTGCTCAAGAACACAACACAACCTGGTCTGGGAATTAAATTCACTGCTTTATGATTGTGAGCCCAACGCAATAATTAATGAATCATGTGCCTTCACACATGGCTAATAGTAGATCAATGCTTCCTACTAGGGCCCGTCTTGTTCTTTCTCTGACAATGGAAAAGATTGCAATTATAACTGGCTGCTAATTGTTTGCTGGGAAAGGCACTATCTATACATCTATTCTTGAAACAGCTGTAAATGACAATCTGTACACCTTTCCTCCATCTTGTGATCTATATTCATGTAGCAACACAAGCGTCATGCTTAAATACATATCAGTTATTTGAGTGCTTATACTTTTATATTATTGTATACATATCTGCTGAATAGAAGCACTAGCTATAGTCAATTAATTAAACTACAACATCCCTGATTTTGGTGGCAGTTCAAGTTTGAGATTTAATCAGCAAGTCCACCTGAGCATGAGTTTTATGTGCCTGGTATCATATGTCATTGGACATAGTATTACCTTAATGTGTGTGTGTGTGTGTGTGTGTGTGTGTGTACACACTGTTATGTTACAGTCTAGTGAAGAAGTACTCAATATGAAAAACAGTGCTATAGTTTACTGAAACAGACCAAGTGGTCTGATTCTCTGGCGTTTGCACAGCATACTGTTGTTGCTTCAGGCAAGTGAAACTGAACCAATCTTTCTTGTCCAAGGAAGTGGCTGCTGGCTATTAGGAAGGCTTCAATTTGTAAAAGTATATATATATATATATACACACACATACACACACATGCGCCTTTATAAACATCTTGCATAACGAATACTGTAATTATGTTATTGGCTGAATATTAAATGATGAAAATTACAAGGACATCAAAGATATGAAGGCACTTGGATAGTGAGTTACAACTATAGTTAAAATTCAAGTGAAAGGAATTATATTTTTCATTGATAATGTAAATCTAATAAATAATTTGAAAGGTCATATAATAAAGTCAATGGATGGTGAAAGGACATGGTTGGTGAAATGACAAAACCAAATAACAAAGGATAAGAAAAAATAATATATATATAAATTGACTAATAAATATATCAAATAATTAGTATAAGAATATAAAATATAGGTAAATGAAATTGTAAATAAAGGTCAGTGATCAGTTGGTCAAGTGTGACACTAGAAATGCTACGGTATTAAATTTTCTCAAATAAACAAGTTAAACTGAAGCCTAGAAATGGTCGATTTTATATATTTAATATTGTGTATGAATATATATTAATATGTGCGTGTGTGTGTTTATGTTTCTCTACATGTGTGTGTGTTTGAGTATTTGCATACTTATATATGTATGTTTGTATATAAATGCATAATGTTTATAAATATAGGTTGTAATAAGCAAAGGAGGGGAACAGAATAAAAAAAGACTAATGTAAAAGTCTAATCAAAGCAAAATTTCAGTTAATTTCTTTCCCCGCAAAATCCAAGTTCTGAATACAGTTAAGATAAATGTCCAGATATATATTACAGAGTGTATCTGTAGTAAATTTAAGTACCAAAATGCTTTGTGCTATAGGCACAAGGTCTGACATTTTGCAAGAGGGGTGTAGTTGATTTCATCAACCCAAAAACTTGACTGGTACCTGTTTTATTGACACGATAAGACATGAAAGACAATATGGACCTTGGAGGTCTTTTAACTCAAAATGTAAAGTCAGATGAAATGCTTAGCTGCATTTAATCTGGCATGCTAACAATTCTGCCAGGTCACCACCTTGAATTTATGCACCAATATAAATGTTACATGAGATCATTTGTGTGTGTGTGTGTGTGTGTGTGTGTGTGTGTGTGCATGTGATATAAGTTATTTATTGGCATGGAACGTTTTAAGTTACATAATACCATAAAATAATATTCTCTTCTTCTCTAAGTGCAAGGCCCAAAAGTTTTTAGGAGAGGGGGCCAATCAGTTAGATCACTCCCCCCCCCCAGTATGCAACTGGTACTTAATTTATCGACCCCGAAAGGATGAAAGGTGAAGTCGTTCTTGGCGGAATTTGAACTCAGAACATGAAGACAGAGGAAATACCGCTATGCTTTTCACCCAGTGTGCTAAAGTTTCTGCCAGCTCACTGCCTTAAATACCATAATGATAAAAAAAAAAAAAGATATTGCAAATAATTTGCAGTAAATTATAATACATTGAATAAAATGAATTATTATGAAATATAAAGTGCTAGTATGTAATTCCTAGGAAGAAACTAAAGGTACTGATATATCACTGACAATTATATAATCTAAAATATGTGATATAAAGAGTACAAAATTATAGCTAGTCTCTACTTCAGTGATGGAGTCAATCTATAAAATAGCATTCTAAACTTATAATCACAGATGCAATCATACTTTTAATAGTATACTTCAAAGCCCATCTGGCTGGCTATGATATGAATTACTATTTAATATAAATATGTATACAGCAAAAGAATTTGTATAAATCTATGAATAGAAATGAATTAATATACAAAGTACTATTCAGGTAATTTATGTTAAATAAATCAACTTTGCAAATATATTTAAGTGTGAGTAAATTGAAAAGCATTTGTAAGCAACTAAGTAAGAATATACAAGATAACAATTATGCCTATACAACAGATAATAAACGCATACAGACGTATACAGATTTATCAAAGCTTATGGAAATGTATCTAAAATATAAATAACTGAATTTGTGTGGTGTGTGTGTGCATATTTATATATAAAGTTATGCAATAAAAATGCACATACAAATGTTCATACAAACATGTACGTACATATAATTACATATGTACAAACATATATGCACATGTGTGGCTGCCTGCATGCATGTATGTATATACTCAAATGGCACTTTGTTGGTTATGATGGTGAGGGCTACAGTTAATCCAGTCAACAGAACAACCTGCTCATGGAATTAATGAGCAAGCGATTGAGCACTCCACAGACATTTACCCTTAACGTAGTTCTCAGGGATATTCAACATGATACAGAGCAGACTGGAGCATCATGAAATAGTGTTTCGCTCAAGGACACAATATGTTTCTAGGAATTGAACTCACAACCTTACGATTGTGAACCAATTCTCTTAACCATTAGGCCACGTGCCTTCACATATATACAAATAATTTAACACTATTTATAGGTTTACATGCGCATATTAACACAAGCACGACTATACTCACATATGACATCAAACGCACTCATACAAAATTCACAAAAATGTGTGTGTGTGTGTGTGTGCATGCTTGCATATAAAGTATATTTCTTGATTTAATAAAAAATAAAATATATTATCATAACATTGTAATGGCAAGAAGCCTTATTTATTTGAATAAACATGCATATGCATTTCTAAGTTGTAAAAGTTTGTAGCATTTTAAGACTTTTATAAATTCGGTGTTTGCAAGACAAACTTATTTCAGCATGTTCCTTTATTAACTTTACTGCAGACAATAAACTTTGCATCACAATTCCTTTATATGAATTAGTAGTGCAAAGTAAACAAGGTATTTTTGTTGTTTTTGTATGGTCTGGTTATTGAAAGGATTCTCCAAGACATATATAGGGTGCTGGAAGATTTATATTTTCATACGTATTCAAATAGTGTTAATGTTTTTTTTATTTATTAGGGTTATTCAATGAGTGTTTATGCTAGTAAAATTTTTAAAAAGATTTGCACTTTTAATCCAATATAGGAAAAGAAAGCCATAGAAGAGGAAGCAGATGGTATGAGTAATGGGAGACAGAGGATGGAAGGGTGTGTTAAAAGTAAAACATTTTCTTACAGAGAGCATGTATTCTTATTATTACAATTGAGGTTTTCTAGTTTTTGGTTGGAGTTGGCCATTATTTGTAAGAAGTTATGTATAAGAGAATAGAAGATTGATAGGCTGTTTTCATTTAGAAATTTGTGGTATCTGTGATTAGGTGGTAAATGTCTTGACAAATGTTGAAGCTCCTTTTTAGCTTTATTGGTTTTTACTCATAGATATAATGGTGGACAATGTCAGGTTGTTTCTTTTACTTATTTGATTTTGTGGTTAGGAGTTTTGTCGTGTTCACTAATGTTAACTAATGTTTTTTATAACTACATTTTAAAGATTTCTGGTAATGATGTGCGTGTTCTTTAAAGAAAGCTTTTTTTAGAAGACAGTCATAAGATTCTGTGTGTTATGTACTGGAAAAAGATATTAATTTTCTCTTGATGGTTAAAAGATTCTCTTAATGTATCATATTTTTCAGTTAGTTTTTCATATAGGTGGCGTGTTGACTTGCTTAGATTTAATACGATATTTGTGAACATGGTTTTGAGTGAACTTCTGCACATATTTTAGAACCAAATTCGTTAGAAAATGTTAGATATGATTATTTTGAAATGTATGTTTTGCTTCTTATGGTTTCCAATTATAGTCAGACATTCATCTCTAGGAAGTGTTGTTCTCTAGGAAGATCACTGAATGTAAATGCAAATTTTCAGTTACTAATTTTAAAATAACATACAACATGTAGGTTGTTAACACCAGCTGAATACTTGGCACAAATACTAATTTCAAGAGTTTTAGTTTTCTGTTTTCCTAAGCTATGAGATTTTATTATTATATAAATGTTTTTGTTCATAAGATGTTTTCAAAACACAATTGTTTCATTGATGCTATTGCTATCACATATTTGATTGTATCATTGAAAGTTTACTTGGAGATGGAAAGACAGTAATCATACATATCGAACCGAAAATATATCTATTTTTATTTTGACTGGTTACAAAGCATTCAGTTACAGAAAAGATATGCCAAAATGGTAATGGAAGTTGGTGCTCAGTTTTAGAACTAAGCATCTTTTGTTGATTTACATACAGTTCAAACTTCCGTTTAATTTATGTTCTTTTAAGGTTATTATATCTTGAGGTGTCAAAATATAAATTCTTCAATGTTTAGATGCATGGATATATATAATTGTCCAGAGAATTAATTTTGGCTGCATTAACAATTTCATACAGGTATTTGAAATCGTGTCATGCATCAACAGGTGGCAGGTAAGCTTATATAAGTCTGAAATATTCTTTACCTTATCCAGTTTAACAAATATGTATAGAAATAAAAAGCTCCCAACTACTCAGGTAATATCTCTTGGAAATGCCCTAACATGACAAATTGTACATTCACAGCAAAATCATTTTGTAAACTTTGCACCACAGAATCATATGAATTTTTTCCTCTAAGATAAAGCTACTTACAGAACATTCTAGAAGACACCAAACTTTATAAAACAATAAAATATCATGTGATAAAAAGCTGCAGATCCAAGAGATGAGAGACAAATGTAGCATAGTAAGTGGAATGTTTCCATAGGAGAATCAGATATCAGACTTAGATGAAAGAGTAACATTTCTTTCATAGAGTTTTTTAAAGCAAGAGCCTGCTGAAGGATCACACAGAAAAGTAGATCATTAGTCAATCTGGCTCTTTAAATGTGTACATGCACACATGCATGCACACACACAAACGCACACATGCATGCACACACACAAACGCACACATATGCACACACACACACATCTCAGAAAATGCCAAATTCACAGAGCAAAATAAAGGGCATCTGAAAATCAAAATCAAAATTATCATTAAACTTTACTGTCAACAACAAACAAGTATTACACAGTTCCAAACAGCTACTTTAACACCATTTATCTATGTGTACTACCCCACCACCTATCCCATATAACTGTACTTGTTAGAACAAGAACACACCTCGCTTGGAATGTTAACATTTGAAATATGGAAATATGAGATCATTGCCAGTGCTGTTGAACTGGCTCCTGTGCAGGTGGCACATAAAAATCACCATTTGAGCGTTGCCAGCACCACCTGACTGGCCCTCATGCCAGTGGCAGGTAGAAGCACCCATTACACTCTCGGAATGGTTAGGGTTAGGAAGGGCATCCAGCTGTATAAACTCTGCCAGATTAGATTGGAGCCTGGTGCAGCCATCTGGTTCGCCAGTCCTCAGCCAAATCGTCCAACCCATGCTATGCTAGCATGGAAAGCGGACGTTAAACGATGATGATGATGATAAGCTAAAAGAGTAAAAACCTCTTACGTTTTCACCCCTTTATTTCTAACTCGTGTTGTTAGGCCTGTCTACTAATTTTTTATTCTGTTTCACAATACTTCAAATAAGCTTAACTTCTCATATATCTCTACGTGTGTGCATGCACATTTATGAGAAGAGAGAAAGGGAGAAAGTGAAAAAAGAGTTTATATCCAGCTGCTCATGAGAATTCTTGTTTGATTAGGACTTCGTTTTGATAGCAGAATCTGCAGAAGATTTTGAAGAGAAAAATTCTAGATAAGGGATTAGAATCTGGAAATGATAGGTTGTAATCCGAGGAAAACCATAGGCTTTACACTTCTGCAATGTCATGAAATTAATAATCAGGGAGAAACTTATTACGTTCCTAGAGAAAACTAATTTGCTGAGTGTTGTTCAAAATTGTTTCTACCCAGGCAAATACTGTCTTAAGCAGCTGATACAGGATTACAATTAGGTACTAAAGGAGCTGCTCAACCAGGGAAGACAAAGTGTCATACATCTGAACTTTGTAGAAAGCTTTCAACTAATTTAAGCATAGATTAATATGCCACAAGCTTAGAGAATATTTAAACCCCAGAAAGAAGAGAGCAATATTCAGACTTCTACATTTGCAAACTTTTAATGGCAGTGACCCTGAAGTTTTGCACTGAAAGCTGTACAAATATCCATATTCTACATTTTCTGTCTTGAATAAGAATGAAGAACAATTTTTAAATGAGCAGAACACTTCAATGTCCTCAGTCAAATAAGTATATAAGTTATATGTAGAATGGATAGCACTATTTTTTATGAGCACAGACATCCTGCTATGCACAGATCCTGATTCCCCTAGGTTGTGGCAAGAAAAACTGCTTCATTTCTAAATACTGAAAGTTTCAAGGTTGAATTAGATATTATAGCAGTTCTTAGCTTCCCCTGTCAAATTCTGCTCCCTAAATTATGAAGCATAACGCTGCATACCAAAAGTTCAATATGAATGTGATCATTAGCTCTTAATTTACATAACAGCACATGATTAAAAGTTGATTGTGGGGCCATTAAAGTGTGGTTTAGGAATAAATATGTCTACCAGATATGCATATTTACTCATAATAGATATGTATACTTGTTCATATTTATCAATCACTATGGTTAAGTGTTTAGGATTATAATTTTAGAATCTTAAGTTCCCAATTTTGATGTCACTAAATGGCATCTTAGGCAAAGTGGTTTTATTTATGACTTTTGGTGTAAACAATAGCTGTGAGGATAAAAGTGAGTAGACAAAAAAATTGATTTATAAACCTGTTGGATAGAGTTTACTTGTATTTCAAAGGTCTGACCTTGTCATATGCCCCGTCACAATGATTCTTCCTGAGAATTATATTAAACAGTAGTAGAAGGGTGGCACCTCCAGGGTGGCACCTCCAGGGTGGCACCTCCAAGTTACGAAAGAAGTTAAAGTAAATAGGGTGGGATTGAAACCAGTTATAGGCAGTTGAGGTAGCAGTTGAAATGGCACACATATCTGTGGAGTTCTCAGCCACTTTTATGTTAATTTAAAGAGTCAAATAGTTCAGTTGATTGGAGAACTGAATACTTATTGCTGTAATGGACAAATGCTTTTGACAACTTGGGATGATAAGTGAACCAACAAATTCAATACAAATTCATGGTGAATTCATGTACACATAAACACACACATGAATACAAAGACACAAGCACATGCACACACCTGTACACAAACACATACACACACACACACACACACACACACACACACACACACTTTCGTCTTACATAAAAAAAACAATCAGAGACAGCTTATCACAGTCTTCCAAACTACCAAATTTAAGATGTGTAGAGTTACTTGTGAAAAATGTAAACGAGGTTGTGAGTAACACTACTTAATTTACATAATTGCACCATTAACATATTACATGCACCAGTAGGGTCATTTTGAAAATTCATGAGAAGGAATCTGGGAATATGGCAGTATTTTGAAATTAATGTTTCATTGCTAAAAGTTTAAAACATTCTCAATTGTTCTGGCAACTTACTGACGAGTACAGTCACCGAGACAACACTATCTGGGTGCAATTTTTAATTGTGGATTTTCTGATCTTAATTTTTTCACATAGTCATATATCACAGATACATCTGCAAACATAAAAATCAAATGATACGGTGGTGGTTGATGTTTCAGGAGCAGAAGAAAGGATGAGAGTGTTGGTGTGTGTTGGATGCACGTCCAGGACAAGAAGTAAAGAAAGAAGTTAAAGGGAGGCATTGAAGCTGGTTATCAGAAGTAGGGTGTGGTAAGGATACATGTTGTTGTAGGAGGTGGTAAAGATGATTAAGATTACATAGTAAGTGGACACCAAAAACAATATACACCTACAAATACAGGATGTCTTGTAGCATTTATCTTTTATTTGTTCAGTCATTAGACTTCGGCCATGCTGGGGCAACACAGTGAAGAATGTTTAGTTAAATGAATTGACCCCACTACTTACTTTTTTAAGGCTGATACTTATTCTATCAGTTGCATTTTCTGAATTGCTAGGTTGCGGGGACGCAAATACATACACACACACAAACATACATAAATAAAATCAATAATGGACATGTCTCTCTCTCTCTCTCTCTCTCTCTCTCTCTCTCTCTATATATATATATATATATATATATATATATATATATATATATATATAAAACACTGCACAGTTTTTCTTGCTCTGTCTTTTTCCTTCTCTCTCCATATTTTCCTCTTAATCTTTTCTGTCAAAGAGCGTAGGCTCAAGATGTATAAGATTTTTCCATTTTCCTGAGCGTTAAACTAATACACCTGTTTGTTGTTCCTACACTTGTCTTCATATTTTGTTTTCTGTAAATTCGAACTAAATATATATATATATATATATATATATATATATATATATATATATATATATACAGGACAGGCTTCTTTTCTGTTTCCATCAACCAAAATCTACTCACAAGGCTATAATTGGCCTGAAGCTATAATAGAAACCACTTGCCAAAAGTAACAGAAGCACTCAAGTACAACCCAGAGGAGTTGTACTTGAACTCATGCGGTTGAGAAACAAGCTTCTTACCATATGTATGTGCTCGTATTTGTGTTTAAATAATTCACATTTGTGTGTATGTATGTATCTGCATACAGGCAACCACAGTTTAGTGCTTTTGTAAACCCCTACTGAATATTTTCCTTAGAGCTTTCTTAATAATTCCCTACATTTTAACAGAATTTACAGCGATACATTTTAAAACATGTAGATCATAGTTGCATCAAAGAAAGTTCAAAAGACTCATTTTTTTAATGAAAAATAAGTTCATAACTTTTAAACCATTCAAATGTCCTTTCATGATCGTTGAATAGAACAAAATATGTCTCCCATACCTGTGATTGATATTGCTTGCTATAAACATGGTATTGGAAAATATGGCAAAAATATTTGAGCTTGCGTTTAACCAATTATAATATAGACAAAGTATTTTAGACGATATCTTACAATGTACCATCTTATTTTACCTCATTATATTGTGCAACATCACAGGCAAGTTGAAAGAGACATGGAATTGGCTTCTATCTGAATAACATAAAAGTAACTTTCATCAATGTAATCATAATTTAGACTTTTGAAAGTGTATTTTAGTAAAGTTTAATTAAATGCTTGCAGTGTACGGTTAAGACTTGGATACTAGTGGGATAGTGGAAGTGGGGATAAGAGAGAGGGAGTGTTGTCAATCTTAAAATCATGTGTGGACATATATGCATGATTTTGTATGTACGTTGGTTGTAGCAATCCTTGTGTTAAAACCTCAGAGTGCTGATGGTGTAAGCTTTAACATTTATATTCATAGTTCAATCTACCAGTATTCTATTATATATTTCCATTCATTTGAGTAGGATCACAAAATTATGCCTTTATGATTTAGGTTAGTATCCATGTGAAGAGAGTTCTTTAATATAATGCCATTCTCCACCAAGCAGGGTCTGCACCTTCTATTGTTTTTGAAGTAAGGCTTGCATTTCTTTAGTATTCTTCACTTGATACTACAATTTGTGGCACTTTATTTCAATGACTATATATACCTATGTAGGGCTGTGAAATTTTGCCTCACTTGGAAACTAAAGGAGGATTTGTGGTTGTTAAATCTGGTCTTGAAGGGATTTTCTATCACACCCAGATATTTCCACATGTCCATCTGCCTCCTAGGATCCTTTGACTTCACCTCCACCTTATATACCACCGCCTCTGTGTTGTATCAGCTACTGAGCGAACATGCAGTGTTGCCACTTCATGAGTGCTTCTGTTTCAGGTATGAGCTTACCTACTAAAATTATGCTTATACCAAATGCACACCTGAAAGGACCCTTAAGGTATGTCAATTATTATTTTTTTTTAATTTCCATTTAGAGAAAATGTTTATCAAATAAATTAAGAAACAACCTAGTTGCACCAGTTTTTATATTCAAGGAAAAGGGGAGAGAGAAAATCAAGACCTTCTGGTGGTATTTACTCTTGCTGGGGTTAAGGTTGGATGTGTACACATATATATATATATAATCTATACATACATATGCAAACAGTCCTAGGAGAAGATTTTCTTACACGACGGTGAAAATATATTTCAGGCAGTGAATCCTTGAATAAAAGGATGCATGCATTTCTTTGGCCTATTGCTTTGTCAGCTACAACCTTCGATTTTCTCATATGGAAAAAATATATCATACATTTGCTGATGTGCATACAGAGAGAGAGACAGAGAGAGAGACAGAGAGACAGACAGACAGGCGGACAGAGACAGACAGACACAAGACAGATAGATAGATAGATACACATAAATATACACACACATATATGTGAATATGTCGAAACTGAACTATTCATTGTGGTGAATGCTTCATTTGAGACTTATAAGGAATAACCACTGAATTCTATGCTTTTGCCCAAGAAAACAGGACTGAAGTATATCTCTCGAGAAGAACATTCAATAAATCATAATGCAAGTTTGTTGGGTGTCTTCTACATCTTATTTCTGTACATTTATTTCATAGCACAAGTGTGTTTACATTCTTAAAAAGAAGAAATTTCCCAGCTGGAAGGCTTTCAAATATTTGCATATTTTCCTTTCGTTCATTTCTTCTGATCTCTGCTGCACTGTGCATAAATATGCACACAAACTTTTGTTTATTTGTTTGTTTGCTTGTATGTATGTATGTATGTATTATGTATGTATGTATAAACACATGAATAAACTTTCAAACAGCAAATAAAATCATCCAGATGCATGTATCGATATATTCAATAATCAATGTACACATCAGTTTGAGATGGTGCTACATTAATATGCTGAACTCACAACTGAATGCATAATACAAAAGTAGAAAAATTGCAATGCACAAATGCAAACTTGTCTGAATGTATTAAGAAAATTTAGACCTACTGTTAGTTTTCTATTGCTGCGCATTAAAAACATTATCTGCAAAACTTAGAAGAAATACAACTTATATCTGCATCATCAATGGAACACTTAATTAGATGGGGAAGCTAAATTTTCTCTAAGAATACGTTAATTACCCTGTGCGTGTAATTGAATGTAGGGTATTGTAGTCACTCGTCTGTTCGTCTATGTGTTTACAAAATTAGTGGAAAATGGCTGAACGGATTTTCACCAAATTTGATAGAAATACTCACTGGGTGAGTGGCTTGAACTCATTATTTTGGTTTCGTTTCATTATCTTCAAAACTGGCTGATGGGTGAATCAAAACGTTTTTTTTTTTGCTTTGTTACATATGCATAAATGATAAACAAGGGAAATGACTCTCAGTGACATTTTGTTGAACTATGAATACGTCTGAGAATATATCTATTAAATTAAATTTTTTTTTTATCCTTGTGTGTATGCAGGGTCTTCTTCACCCCTCCGATGCCTTTTTTCTTCAATATTCATTGTGAAGACATCTCATGTGCAAACATACATACATACATGCGCACAGATACATACATACATACATACATATTGAGTTGGCAAATAAGTTCCCACCGTTTTTTTTTTTAATTTAGATCTTTTAAAAGGTTTAATAAAAAATAGCAACTAATTAATCAATAATGTATTCAACCTTGTTGTTTACAACTTCTTCCCAACGTTCAACAAGATTTTCAATACTTCTTTGGTAGAAATTACCTGATTTCGACTTGAAAAATTGATCTAACCAAGCTCTCAATTCTGCATCAGTATTGAACGAAACTCCACACATAGCATTTGAAAGAGATCGAAAGAAGTTGAAATCCATTGGTGCCAAATCAGGAGAGTACAGTGGGTGTGACAGCACTTCTGAGCCATGCATTTGAAGGGCTTTCTTGATCATAATGGTGATATGAGAGCAGGCGTTGCCGTGTAGCAGAAGAACTCCATGCTGCAGATTAGGTCTTTTCTCTTGAGTAGCCATGTTGAGTTGTTCCATCTGTTGAACTGTAAAAATCTTCCATCACTGGAACTGTAAAAATTTGTAAAACTTCCCAGAAGTTTATCATTTAAATATATATGAGTATGTCTAGATATGAAATTATATGCATGAGAATACTTACATCAAACATACATACATACATACATACATGCATGCATACATACATACATACACATATACATACATAAATGCATGCACACATATACACACATACATACATAAATGCATGCACACATATACACACATACATACATACATGCATGCACACATATACACACATACATACATACATATGTACAGTAGCTCAGTATGCATGATTGAAAAGCATTGAATTAAAATCTCCATTTGTGTGATATACTAAACACATCCATACCTTTAAAAGGCATGATGCTTTGGTGTTGTCTGAAATAAAATTTCTTCATAGACTTGGGATGGTAAAATCACAATACATGTCTGAGTGAGACTGACATTGTCACTGCAGTGACTCATGAGAAGAGAAGAACAAATATATTTTAACTTCTTTTGAGGCTTGGCAATAATAAGCCCCCAACTATCACCTGCTAAAATGAAATCCATGCCTTAATATAATAGAAACAATGAATAAAACATTCACTTTCATAATGGTAGCACGCAAAACTGTCAAAAAGCATAATTCCCTGTGTGCATGGATGTGTGTATGTATGCATGTGCGCATGAATACATGCGCATGTGTGTGTGTGTGTTTGTGAGTGTGTATACATATATACATATATATTTGTATATATTTATGTATATATGTATATGTGAAAGTATCTCTATATAACCATGGAGTCTCAACAAACATACATATATATAGATTTATTATATATATGGATATATAAAGGATTTATTTTAAAATGACTTGATCTGAGGCTACGTTAAAATTGAAGTATTTTACATCATGGAAGATGTAGAAGGCATTAATTTAAGGACAATGCACATGTGTGTGTTTGTTTGTGTGTGTGTATACATATATATTTGTATATATTTATGTATATGTGAAAGTATCTCTATATAACCATGGAGTCTCAACAAACATACATATATATGGATTTATTATATATATGGATATATAAAGGATTTATTTTAAAATGACTTGATCTGAGGTTACATTAAAATTGAAGTCTTCTACATCATGGAAGATGTAGAAGGCATTAATTTAAGGACAAATAAAAACTATTATGCTGTATTTACATTTATTTTGTAACAGTATTTGTCTCAAAAGTGTCGCAACAAATTTTTAGATACTTCACTTTAGAGAAACTATTAAAAAGTTTACAATAATTGAATATGACAGGTTTTGTTTCTTTTAAATGGTTAGATAATGTCTTCTATAATGTATGTATATACATACATATGTATATATATATATATATATATATATATATATATATATATATATATACATATATATATATATATATATACATATATATATACATATATATATATATATATATATATATATACATATATATATACATATATATATATATATATATATATATATATATATATATACATATATATATACATATATATATATATATATATATATACATATATATATATATACATATATATATACATATATA
Source organism: Octopus bimaculoides (assembly GCF_046866305.1). Lineage (NCBI taxonomy): Eukaryota > Metazoa > Mollusca > Cephalopoda > Octopoda > Octopodidae > Octopus > Octopus bimaculoides. The sequence continues at coordinate 32,422,300 of NC_142931.1, forward strand.
TATATATATATATATATATACACATATATATATACATATATATATATATATATATATATATACATACATACATATATATATATATATATATATATATATATATATATATATATATATATATATATATATATATATATATATATATATATATATATATAAATATTTATATATATATATATATATATATATATATTTTTTTTTTTTTTTTTTTAAGTTTCAGCTTAGAGCTGCGGCCATGCTGATGCACCACCGTGTTGCTACACTGTTATTACAGGGAGCCTCTTACAATATGTGGCACTTGGTGAAGAATGGAGTTTGATTTAGCAACCCTCATTTGCACCTCCTGCCGCGAGGTAGGTTCATCTGGGACTCTCGATAGGAAGAGGTCCAGCTTTGATTTAAAAACTCCTACATCTACTTTGTGCAGATTCCTCAGGCTCTTTCGGAGAATATTAAAAAGCTGTGGGCCCCTGAATCCCAAGCTGTTGCAGTAACTGGTCCAGAAGCGCGATGGCATTGCTGGGATCTTTGGCACTATGCAGTGTCGTCCCGTTCTGGCATTGGTGTAGCTTTCAATGCCAAAATTTGGCACAATTTCTTCCAGGATCTTCCAGATGTATATTACTGCATACCTCTCCCGCCTTTTCTCCAGGGAGTAGAGTCTTAGCTGTTTCAGCCTTTCCCAGTAGCTGAGCAGTTGCAAAGAGACAATCTTCTTTGTGAATCTCCTCTGGATTGCTTCAAGGTCTGCTGTTAATTTCACACTGCTGGGTGACCACAGCTGTGAGCAGTAATCCAGGCGGCTGAGGACGAATGTCCTCCAGAGGATCATCATGGTTTCCTTATCTCTGGTTCTGAATGTTCTCAGGATCCATCCAGCCAATCGTCTGCACTTTGTTGCCATTCTGGTAATGTGCACTTGGAAAGAGGTATCATCACTCATGTCGATACCCAGGTCTCTCACTGATTTAGGCTCTGGGATTGAAATTCCCTGTGGACCAGTGTACTCTGTAAGTTTCATATTCAGTTTTGGACGTTGGTAGCGCAGGGCTTGGAATTTTTCAGCATTAAACTGCATATTATTGTCCTCAGCCCATCTGTAAACTGAGTCCAATTCCTGCTGCAGGTGTGCAACATCACTGGAGTTCTGTATTTTCTGCGAGACTTTTGTATCGTCTGCGTAGCTTGCAAGAGTGGCTATCCGGGCACTTGAAGGCATATCTGAGAGAGCGACTATAAAATGCAATGGTCCCAAGACAGTGCCCTGTGGAACACCGGTCATTATTTGTGTTCTCATAGAGGTGGCTCCATTAGCCACTACTGCCTGACTTCTATCTTTCAGAAAGTCATGTAACCACTCTCCAAGTTTTCCAGCTATGCCAAGATCATGCAGTTTGTGGCATATCACACCATGATCCACTTTGTCAAAGGCTTTTGCAAAATCAAGGTATATTACGTCCACATTTGAGTTGTTGAGTAACTGCCTCAACACCCAGTCGTAATGTTGTAAGAGCTGGGTCAGGCAGCTCCTACCTGGTCGAAAGCCATGTTGGGTATCACTCAGCAATTAATTTTCTTCAAGGAATGTGATCAGTTTTCCTCTGATTATCCTTTCCATGACTTTGCTGATGTGTGAAGTCAGAGAGATAGGCCTATAGTTTTTGGCATCTGCTCTGCTTCCCCCTTTATGGATTGGGCATATTATTCCCTCCTTCAGCTTGCTTGGCAGTCTTCCGTTTGCGAGAAAGCTCTGGAAGAGGATCTGGAGGGGTTTTGCCAGGGCATGCTTACACGATTTAAGGAGGATTGCTGGGAAACCATCAGGGCCAGCAGTTGAGTTTGTGTCCACTTCATGTATAGCTAGTAGTACATCTTCTTCGCTAATGTTGATGTATTCCATCGTAACTGCCTCACTGGTTATAGGGGAGGTAGCAAAGAAGTCCACTGGTTTGTTCACTTGTCTGTGCTCCAATGGAGTGGTGAAGACACTTTTGAATTGCTCATTCAGTACCTCACTGATCCTAGTTGGACTGTCTGTGAGGGAGCCATCCTTTTCGAAGAGGGGTCCAATCTTGCAGCGTACTGAGGCTGTTTCTTTTGCGTAATGAAAGAAGGCCTTTGGGTTTGACTTAATGTTTTTTATAACCCAGGCTTCTTTGTCTGCTCTCTCCCTCACATAGGATTGTTGCAGCCTTTTTTCGATCTCCATCAGTGTCGTTTTTAGGCGGGACCTTTGGCCATTCTTGGGATGCTGGTTGAGTTGATTTGCAACTTTTGTCCGTAGTCTCATGAGGATCTTCCTCTCCCTTGGAATCTTGTTCCTATTTGTTTTGGTCTTGAGCTCTGGGACATATTTCTGGCTTATGGCTTGCACAATAGACATGAAACATTCTAGTTTCATGTCAATGTCTGGTGTGGAGAGACATTTTGGCCAATCCTCTCTGAGGATCTCTTTCTGAATTGATTTCCAGTCCGCTTTGTGGAAGTTCAGATTGGAGAGATTTTGGGTGCTTCCTTTAGGCTGTGTGTCTCTGGTTTCTTTTGGCCCAAACATAGACAGCTCTATTATGTTGTGATCCAAAACTAATGTCGGCGTCACTTTCACATCATGAATGATGTCCGTATTGTTCGTGAAGCAGAGATCTAGAATGTTATTCGCTCTAGTTGGTCTGAGAACAGTTTGCTCCATGAATAGGGCATTGGTGAGGTTGAGCAGGCATTCCACCTGTGCTTGCTTGCGATAAATCATTCCTGAGAGTATGAGACCTTCGGGCAATTTGATGTTGGGGAAGTTGAAATCACCCATAAGAAATATGGTCACATGGTGTTCCAGTTTCATGAGGATTTCTTTAATTCTAGTGAGGCAATCTTCAAATTTGCCTTTGTGGTTTGGAGCATCCGGTGGGCAATATGCATTGCATATGACTATATTATGTTGTCTTATATATATCTATTTATATATATGTGTGTGTGTGTGTGTGTATGTATGTATGTATGTATGTATGTATGTATGTATATATATATATATATATATATATATATATATATATATATATATATATATATATATATATATATATATATATTTATATATATATATATATATATATATATATACGTATGTATGTATTTGCATACGTGTTGGGGTTGGGGGTGTCGGTGTTTATGTGTCAGTGTGTGGGTTCACACATTTATATGTGTGCGTATAATACCTTTATCTCACACTTCACATCACTATCATTTCAGCTGACAAGATATTAAGCAAAGCATGATTCAAAGTATTATTTTTGTATATGAAGGCTGAACAGTACTGTTACTCAAGTCAAATCATCTTAGTTACCTCTTAAATCATTTAAATCGTGATTATTTGTTTTATGATGTGCATCGATAAATTTTTTTTCAATATACAAAATGTACACAAATGTACATGATTGTACATATAAAGATATATATGCATGACTATATATGTGTTTGCATATACGTATGTATATGGGTCCTGCATGGGTCCCTCCCTCCCTCTCTCTCTCTCTATACACACACACACACACATACATACATATATAGATATATAGAATGTAAATAAATAATATGGATGTCCAGGTATCAATACATTACGGCCATTTCGAGTGGCTCCTTTTAACCAATCAAGGAAAACGTTACATGCATTTGCTAAATCTTCTCTTCTCAGATGTAGATGATCATATAGATTTCCAACATGAACCATTTTCAACAAATTTATATCAATACTAGAAACCAATATAATTACAGACAGAAATCCCCATAAGCTTCTGGCCGAAGTATGACCACATATTGGGGTGTCCATCTTTTGTCTATGAAAGTTGCAAAACATCCAGACTTTGCGTCATCTTCAAAACTTCCCCTTCCCTTCCTAAATTCAGCTGCCCAATTTTGTACTGTTGATAAATCTGGCGCATAATTTCTTAATGTAGCAACCATGTCAGCATGAATATCTTTGGAGGTTAAACCATTTTTCTGAATGTGCTTGATTACACCCTGATGCCAAATTCTGAATCGAATTCTTCATGCTCCACAAATCCGGTCACTTTCACCGAATGTCCTGCCTCAAACATTTCTAAATGTCATTGATTGTCCTCCTACAATCCTCATGCTCAACCTGATGAATTTTCTCCACATTTCTGGGGGTGACGCACTTAGCAGGTCTTCCAGATTACTCATTGTCTTCCAGGGATGTTCTTCTGCATTTGAAGAATTACCACTTGAAGCTTTGCGTATGATGGCCTTGTCACCATAAGCTCGTTGACACATGCTCGATATCTCTGTAGCAGACTTCCCAAAGTTAACGCAAAATTTCATGTTGGCTTTTGTTCCAACTTCCTCTGCATGACAAAAATTGCAGACTACAACATACATATGATCCCAAAATCACAAATTTCACGACCTGCAAGGTAACTACTGCAAATATTACTCAGCACACTGCCTCATGAGGGACATGGCTAGCTCTCTTTTCACATGCAACCATATGCTGCCATCTGTCGGTGCACTACAGAACTAGTTGCTCCCACAAAAACCAAAATAAAATTTGGGATTTTATGGACTGTCAAATTTGGCAACGAAAATAGGACAGTGGAGACATACAAGGAAGCTGAACGAAAACAAATATGTAGGGTCGTTAGACCAGACAAAGGTAAAATAGTGAACGCTGGAGAAGTATTTTCTTTGAGCAGAGAAAAGATAGAAGATGGCGGTAAATAGGAAACGTCCAACTTCTAGGACAGCTCTGGAAGAAAAGAAAGATGATCACGTGAGGAAAAGAAAGATGGACGATGGTCATGTGTGAGCAACAAGAGAGAGTAAAGGAGAAAGCAGGGGAGAGAGAGACAGATAGAAAATGGTGAAGGGGAGAAAAAAGGAATTATAGAAAGGATGAAAGAGAAAACGATAGGGGGAGAGAACAGTATAGGATAGAGTCGTTACTTGCCACTCTTTGAGTCTTCTAGATACCAATACCGCTCATACACACACACACACACACACACACACACATATATATATATATATATATATATATATATATATATATATATATATATATATATATATATATATATATATATATATGTATATATATATACATAACAGGCTTTTTTCAGTTCCTGTATGCTAAATCCATTCTAAGGGCATTAGTTGGCCTGGAGCTATAGTAGAAGACAATTGTTCAAGATGTTGCATTGTGGGATTAAACCTGGATGCATGTGTCTTACCACACAGCTATGACTACATAATTCCAATAAATGAAAGACTAATGACAAAAATGTAATTCTCAGGTTGAAGAGGAAATGCATTGCTGATCCTACCCAAACTAACAAAATTCAAATTTCATCATGCCTGCCAAACAAGGATTAAATTGTCCCTAAAGCATGAAATTTAAATTTTTGTTATTAATTGTTCGTTTATTTAAATTATCTCTCCTCTCCTTCATAGATTATCATTGAATGTTACTAGACTTTTGTTTTCTTTCTGTAACAAACAGAAAATATTCAATTCATTCATTAAAAATCTTTTATGTGTATCATTCATTATTCCCATACATACATGTCTTATCTTGGTATTTGTCATTGGCTTATTTGAGTTTTCAGCCTTAGTACTTTTTATTTATCATGTCCTAAATTCTGTTTGCCAAAAATTACTTTTTATCACTTCTTTTATATATAAAATCAAATATATTGATACTTACTGATCAAACAAATTTGTAGTGAGTATATAATAGTGTTGAGATCTAATATAGCTGAAACATGTCTGTTGAATTTACCATTGTCATTAGTCATGGCTGATGCCAGTGTCATGTAACTGGCACTCATGCCAGTGGTATGTAAAATGCACCCTTTGAATGTTGGTCAATATGCTGTGCTTGAGAAGACCATCAAGCCAAGTTAAATCGTAGTCATTGCTGATGTCCGTGTTGCATATCTGGCACCCATGCCGGTGACATATAAAAGCACCCTTCAAACTTTAGGCCTCACAGAGGCAGTGAAAGGTGACCGAGACCTTTGGCAATATACCATGCTTGAGAAGACCTGTTGTGCCAAGTGAGATCATAGTTGTGGCTGATGCTGGTGTTTTGTAACTGGCAAACAAAAATCACCCACTACACTCTTGGAGTGGTTGGTATTAGGAAGGGCATCCAACTGTAGATACCTTGCTAAAGCAGCTTGAAACCTGGTGCAACTCCTCAACTTATCAGTTTTCTGTCAAACCATCCACCCAATGGCTGCATGGAAAACATACATTAAATGATGATGAAATTACTTCAACTTTTCTTTAAGTCACTAAAGAATACCAATATATTTACAGTCTCTTTTTTAAGCTAGGAGGAAAGTTCCAATTCATAAAATTTCTTACTTGCACCATTCATTACAAAAGCCATATGTACTTTACAAACATTTTTCTATGCTAGCTTTGCATGGATTGTCATAGTCAGTGTTTTCTCATTAAAACTTAATATTCTCTTGGATGGGTCATGCTTCACACAGCATTTTGCATGATTTGGACAGTTTGATTCCATTCCTATTACCAATTAATTACAGAGTGCACTGAACCGTATCATAGCAGTAGCATTAGAGATGGTGTCATATTCCCAGCAAACCTGAAGAGTTCTTTCTATGTTTCACAGTTACTGTTCATCCATCAACCACTTTCAGGATGCACTGGCACTTGCCATTATCATGAGATCACTACCGGAAAGGTTGTCTTGTTTCTAAAGTGTCCTCTTCACTAGATGTCTCTATATGTTTATTCACTCAGCACCAAGGGATTGTCTCACAACTGGTAAACTAAATAAAAAGTGACGACAGAGGTAGAGAGTGAAGGAATAATAAATGACAGGGCAATGGAGGAGAACAATGGGAGATAAAAAGGAAGAGCAAAAGATAGAAGAGCAGGCAGGCAGACAGACAGACAGAATGATTGACAATTGAATGATGATTGTTGGTAAGAAGATTCAGTGAAAACTTCATGAGTGGCCTCATGGAGGAAGAGAGATTAAGAGGAAATGGAAGAGTAATAAGAGTAAGAGGTCGACAGATATTAACAATAGAGGGAGTTCAGTGTTTTCGTGAGGAGAGGGAGGGAAAGGGGAGGGAGGAGAGAGAGAGAAAGCAATGAATAATAATAAAAAGGGTGATTGTGAGAGAATGGAAACTATGGATGTAAATAATGAGTGATATGGGAAAGTACAATGAGAGAGTAAGAGAGAGAGAGAGAGAGTGTGTGTGTGAGAGTGTGAGTTGGTGTGTGCATGTGAGAGAGAGAGAGAAGGAGGGAAAGAAAGAAAGATAGAAAGAAACAAAGAAACAAACAAACAACCAAACAAACAAAGAGCGATGGATAGTAATAAAGTTAAAGGTTGTGAGAGATTGGAAACAATGGATGTAAATAATGAGTGATATGGAAAGGAATAATGAGAGAGAGAGAGAGAGAGAGAGAGAGAGAGAGAGGTGTATGCACGGGTGTGTGTGTGTGTGTGTGTGTGTGATTGTTAGCTATAAAAGAAAGGGTGGTGGTGGAGGAAAATAAATATGAACTGATCCAATGCAAACCATCATTGGTGGGACGAGAGAGAGGTAGAATGATATTAAGAAGCAAGTTGATGGAAGAGGAGTGAGTGATAATTGAAAAAGAAATGAAGAGAAGGGAGAATGGTATACAAAGACTTAATATGTAAATAATGGTTAAGAGTGATCTATATGCACACATTGTACATCCCAATCTCAACCGCCACAATCATTATTATTTTTGCATTCATTTTTCCATGCTTCCATGAAATGAGTGGCTCCTTTCCAGCACAGCAGTTTGCACCAAGTTGCAATCCTTTGTCATCTCTTTTGTTAATTTCTGCCTCTTGAGATCAGTCGTCCATTTATAATTTATTACAAACTATGCTATTGACTACTTTGAATTATTCCCTTTTGCTTAATTTTGTTTATTCTTCTTCATATTACTTTCCACCAAAAATTATTCATAACCCTTTCCTTCATATAAAAGTGCTTCTTTTTAACTACAGGAGAATTTGAGCTGTTTGTGTATTGCTAGCAAAATCTGATAAGACCAAAATATATCCATCAGTGTCACCAGCCCTACTAATAAGGATCAGATATACTCTTATATCTGTATATGCAAGAAGAATTAGTCTTTCATACTTTAATTATTAAAGTTATCACTTTATCTCCTTGCTAATTGCTAACAAATACTACAACAGTTTTCTTTTCTAACTGCAACTAAGTGGAACAGTTCAATTATCATTTTGTTTTTGTTTTTTCGTTTCTTTTTATTATTATACTTGTTTCAGTTATTGGTCTGCAGTGATGTTGGGCACTGCCTTGAAAGACTTTAGTTGAATTGGTGTTTGGCGTCAGGAAGGGTATCCAGCTGTAAAAAACAGGCCAAAAACAGACAGACAGAAATCTGGTGCAGGCTCCAGCCTATCCAGCTTCTGTCAAACTGTCTAACCTATGCCATCATGGAAAGTGGATGTAAAACGATGATGAATCAATCCCAGTACTTGATATTTTCAAAAGCCCAGCAATTATTCCATTGGAGAAGTAATGAAAAATGGAGGGTAATAAGAGAGAGAGAAAGAGAGAGAGAGAGAGAGAGAGAGAGAGAGAGAGAGAGAGAGAGAGAGAGAGAGAGAGAGGGAGATGCTTGTTGGTAAGAGAGGATTCAAGTGATGGGTAGTTGTAAAAATTCTCCATGGCAAGGATGTGGCACACTGCAATGAATAGGAGAGTGGGCAATAGAGAACAAAAGGTACAGACACAGGCACAGCTGACCCCTTTGGTCATGGCTGAAAGGGTTTTTTTTTCCATCACTAAACAGACCAGGACTGTATATTCACCTCCTTTCTCACTTCGTGTACCACTTCCTCTTTCATATCTTTAATAACACTGCTCATGCAAAATGGCTTGAAATTGTGCAACCCTAGACCGTCTCTTGCTTCTTGCGTCATGCCGACTATATCGACATGCCTTAGCTTTCCGATCGCCCTGTTTACTGCCTCTTCAGCTTTCTATTTCCTCCCTGTTCATACTTTTGGAGGGTTTTCTTGGATGTTCTAATCTTACGAATATCTTAGCATCATTACTGTCCTTGCCTGTCCTGCCTTATAGTCTTCGACGATTGATGTTATTGGTAGTTGCAGCATGGGTTTTCCATATCATGCAATTGTATTCAGTAGTCTTGGAAGTATACTTCGAAATATGTAACCTTTAAATGATTTGATTGTAGCAATGTATTGTTCGATTTTATATCTTGGAAAAATGTAGTGTTATATTTTGAAATAATTTGATTGTGATAATCTATTTATGAATCTGTGTTATTTTATTTTGAAATGGTTCACTTGTAATTATCTACTTTGGAATTAATTAACTGCATTATTAAAGGAATTTTACATTTTCTTCTTTATATTATTGCTTTGCTTTGCTTTACTTTGCTATGTATGTATGTATGTATGTGTGTGTGTACAGATGGAGATATGATTTTCCAGCATGGCATCTGTGGCTACAGTCTCGTTGTGCAGGGCAGCATGGGTGTGTGTTTACCAGCAACACACCAACTCCTATACATATATATATATATATATATATATATGTTTATATGTATATTTAAATACAAACATCATATATACAAACATATATATGTAAGATTAAATTATTGAATTGACCAAAGCATTGTGAGCACACAAAAACTTACTGTGTGTGCACATCAATGCTTTTCATATGTTACTGATGCACTTCTCTGCTTGCCAGCATCATACTTCTGGATAAGAAATTTGTCAAGACAATTACCACAGTTTTGTGGCCTTATATATATATATATATATATATATATATATATATTAGAAATTGATATTGATCTTGGCCGCGAGATCGTTGCCAGTGCCCCTGGACTGGCTCTTATGCGGGTAGCACATAAAATACACCATTTTGAGTATGGCTGTTGCCAGTACCGCCTGACTGGCCTTCGTGCCGGTGGCACATGAAAAGCACCCACTACACTCTGAGTGGTTGGCATTAGAAAGGGCATCCAGCTGTAGAAACTCTGCCAAATCAGATTGGAGTCTGGTGCAGCCATCTGGTTTCACCAGTCCTTAGTCAAATTGTCCAACCCATGCTAGCATGGAAAGCAGACGTTAACCGACGACGACAATGATGATGATGATATATATATATATATATACATACACAAATACACACACACACACACACACACATACACACACATTATATATATACATATATATATATATATATATATATATATCCACATTAAGTAAGATATACAGAATTGTGTGTGTGTATGTATGTTCGTGTGCGTGTGATTATACATCTGCAGAACTAGAGTTTGCATGTGACCAAACATCAATACTTTGCATCTTTGTTATGAATCTTGTTCTTCCACATTTCCAGCATAATTCTAAAAACAAAGCAAAAATTCTTAGTTTGTGAGCTTATGTTAGATTTACTCTTTAATTAATGGATTGCCTTTTTAATTATTTAAATTTCTAACAGACATAATCCTGCTCTCTTTTACTTTGCTTTCTTCCTTTTTAAACTTCCTGACAGTTGTTGACATCCATTTTGACACCTTCACATTTACTCAGTAACTTATCTGTTATGATATCATATTGCTTCTTCTTTATATTCATTGTTTGTAAATAGTGAAATGCTCAAAAAAATTAAGTCAAACATTAGTAGAAATATACGTCTCTGTTTTCTCACTTTTGTGGGGTGATAATGGTGAAATGGTGGTAGGTATAATCTTTTATTTCTTTTTATTTTCTGTTTTTGAAATTGAATATTTTATTACAGAATGATTAAATGGCTAAGTTCTGAAAAGCAATTCAATAATTAATCTTACATACGTATATTTATATATATAATGTCTGTATTTACATACACATATAGACATATACGTATGGGAATTGGTGTGTTGCAGTGGGTCTGTGTGTATATATGCTTTACTCAATATAAAAAAAAATGTGCATCAGTATTGTTCATTGGAGTGAGTACAGCATTTGCTAATTGAGGTGCTCTGTTAATGTGATGGATATTTCCACATATTTGAGATTTGATGTGTGTCAATAATTTAATCAATTCTTTGCATGATTTCATCCCAATTTACAAATTAGAAAATTTCTTCAAAATTCTTACAAATATGACATCTCATATATTGGAAACAGAATAATATCTTAAATATTACAGAAATACTGAGAAGTTTTATAAGTGTGTGTGCAAACATACACAAGCACACACACACACACACACACAAACACACACATATACACACACACACACACAGTGGTACATAGAGAGAGAGAGGGGGAGGGGGAGAAGGGGAGACAGATGTATAGATATATGATATTGAATGTCATAGTGAAATTCCGTAAAAAGAGCTTGATAATAATTATCATTATTTTGAAAACATTGATAAGAACAAGTTGCTATGATATATTAATAGCTTAGTTATAAGTAGCTGACAGAAATTCCACAATATAATTACTGTTAACACACATACACACATGATTACCACACATATATACACGTCTTAAGGTTCACACTCTTAATTTTTCTTAATATTCTAATTCCAGTAATATTATTGTCTGAAGAATATTAAAAAAAATCAAAATTCTCCATTTTGTTTCTCACTGTTCCAACTAGTATTGCTCCTACTGACTATTAACAACAACTCTGTTTGGTTAACCCTAAATTACCCTATCCCAGTTCTTAGTGGCAGCAATTAAGCCTGCTTGCTTCATAGATTCTGACCTCTTGTTGACAGAAACTTCACACTAAAACACATACATTGAAAAATCAACAAAACAAATTCTCCAGCAATAAATGAACATTTGGGAGACATTTTAATTTTTCTCTTGTTTTAGATTTGTTTTCTTTCATTTTCTTCCCTTTCCAATCTTGTTTATTTATTATGTGTATGATGCTCTTTAAAAAATCAGAATTTTTTTTTTTTTTTTTCATTTCAATGAACCAAAACATAATCTAACAAAACTCAAACATAGTGACGGATGGAAAGTTACCATTTATAAATAGTCACAAAGAAACATTTGCTAATTGCCATCTGAAATTCTATACACATTCAGCAAGAAATTAGATTTATCAGTTAGGGAATGGCAAATGATATTTATTCATTGATTTTGTGAGAATTTTTCACTTGAATAAGAAATTTCAAAAGCAGTTATAATTGTCAGTATGGCCATTACTCCGAGTTATGGCATAGAATGGGACTATTTCGAAATTCTGATTCCTATTTTGTTTCAGAGAGGTACTGTTTTTCTTTGATTGTTAGAAAAGGATGAATCTCTGAAAGATATCGGGATAGAGGCTTGACTATTGTGTGTGATTATTTGTGCATAAAATTGGATGGGCACAAAGAAGATATATGCTTCTTTTGAGGGAATTTTGAACTTGGTTGCTGAATTGATATTCATAGATGCATTTTATTTTGACTGGTCAATCCTAAAGTGATAATGAAACAAGAAATGTGCAATAAACTTTGGTATTTCTCAAAGGAATTCAGTGGAAAGTCAATCTGTACCCATCACTGACTATATTCCAGTCTTCTAAAAGCCGTCCAAAATATTAGAGATGTTTCTTTTGAAAGCATTCTACAAATGGTATAAATAACTAATTGAAACAAACTACACTGAAAAGAAGGATGGGAGAAAAGCAATTTGGGGAAAATTTATTATTATTATTATTATCATTATTATTATTATCATTATTATTTTGCATCATTATAATTTTAGTTGTTACTGTTGTTCATTGAAAATATTGAAGAAAACAAATAAAAAATAGATTTTCTCTTCAGCTTTGCCTAGAATATAAAGCATGATTCATTGAGAACATAAGAACATACACTGCATCACCATAGATACTTAGATAAATGAATGTAAATCACACTGAAATATTAAGAGGCAAATATTGATGAATGAATGAATATATATATATATATATATATATATATATATATATATATATATGTGAATTTACACATATGTAACCACACAGATTTATATATGGTCTATACACACATGCAAACACAGACATTATCTGTTACATATACACAAAGTCATATATTATAAATCCAAATACTTAGATATATTAAATGCACCAATAGAGAATATATTATTCATTACCCATAAATACCAATCTCTTTTTTCCATTTTTAGGTATGGACACTGTGTGTGTATATAAACTTTCTGAATATATTTATTTAGTATATATGTACACTATTTTATACATAGAATTAGATGAGTACAAATTTCAAAATTCTTTTCAAAAGCAAAATATGAGAAATATTTCACTTTTCAAGAAGTGTATATGCCTACATGCACACAACACATGTCTGTGATGTAATTCAGATTAAGAAATAACCATGGCAGAGCTTTTAAAATACTTCTGCATTTTTTTTCAATTCTTGAATATCTATTTGTATCAATGTGTTCACTTATATTTCATATGCAAAATCTGACAGTATTTCACATTTCAAATGGATGTTTCTGATATAATTTTAATTAAAACCTAATCATGGTAGAGTTTTCAGAAAGTTTATCCAATTTCTATCAGAATAATTAAAGAGTATAGCAAAATATTACACTTACCCATTTCCATAATGTGAACTTTCATAACAGTTATTGATGAATAAATTAAATGGTAAAAATGTACTTTTCCACTAACAAGGGTTAAAAATTAAGATCATATCTATGTTTTCAGTACTCAAAAATATTCTATTAGTATTGTGATAGAATAGGTAACAACTCCAGTAAACTCTGTGGCACATTTGAAAACAAGCTTTTTGAAATCGATGTTCTCTTCCTGCTTTACAAAAGTTGCTATCAATATTATTGAGTGTTTTAAGGCAGTGAGTTGGCAGAATTGTTAGCATGCTTAGTGATATTTCGTTCGTCTTTATGTTCTGAGTGTAAATTCTGTCAAGTTGACTTTGCTTTTCATCCTTTTGGGGGTTAGTAAGATAACCACCAGTTGGGCACTGGAGTCAATGCAATCAACTCACACCCTCTCTTGAAATTGCTGGCCTTGTGCCAAATTTTGAAACCAATATTAATGACTGTTTTCTCATTCCAGGCTTGAAATAAATTTGCCTTACAACACAAAGTATATTTATTTCTTTATTGCCCACAGGGGGCTAAACATAGAGGGGACAAACAAGGACAGACAAAGGGTTTCAGTCGATTACATCGACCCCAGTGCATAACTGGTACTTATTTAATCGACCCCGAAAGGATGAAAGGCAAAGTCAAACTCGGCAGAGCTTGAACTCAGAACATAACAGCAGACGAAATACCGCTAAGCATTTCGCCCGGCATGCTAACGATTCTGCCAGCTCGCCGCCCTTATAATACAAAGTGTATTAGCATGCATTAAGCTGTACAACTACCAAAATGATACTGTAGCACTATATGAATAATAACTTTAATTCACATGCTTTAATTTTTCTATATAACTTTTCGTTTTTACCCCTTCATCATCTTCATAAAAGATAGACATCCTTAATTGTCAGGCTCTTATAAACACAAAATCATTCACATAATTGTTGCATACTCTTCCAAATTGCTTTATACAAATATCATATCTGGATAACAAGTTATTTCAACACAAGCAAATTTAAATTTGGAACATATGTCATAAGTCATTTACTCCAACACTTCTATTTTCTCCGATTGGGCATCATAATGATAATCAAAGACTTTATGTACTCCTACATCTATCAGTTGTTAGAAGTCTAAGACTAACTACTTACAACATCTACAGATGTGCAAGGAAAACCTCTTGCAAGAAGTATAATATAGGAAGAAAAAAAAAAAATGTGACATATCAAACTGTATATTTAAAATTTTACAAACTTCTGAGTAGCACTTCTTCATTTGTATATATTTCACCATTACTTTAATAAAAAAACAAAGAATGGAATGAATGTCACTACTCCCATGTCCTCATTCTTGTAGTCAGTCGAGTAAGTTAATCATTGATGGATAATATGAAAATATCCAAGAAGGAAAAAAGTCAAGCAGAAAATGTGACATTTGATGTTTGACATTTATCACACTTGTGAGATAAATTGATCATAATAAACAGTGAACAATAAAATTATGCTTAAAACTCTGTGATGAAAACAAAGATATAATCAGATCATTAGGGAAATGCTTTGACTTAAATTGCTACTGTTTTCTTGTGTACTGGATTCTTATTTGTGTTGTTTTCTTCTTTTAAGTGTGTAAACTGTAAACAAAAAGCAAACATTATTGCTTTAATGGTTCTATTGGAGACATCAAGTGAGATTAGTATGATATTATGAGTTGGCACAAGAAACAGTAGAGTTTGAGTAGTATATTTCTAATGGTGTGAGTGTTTGTAAATTGAAACAATAATGTTTAGATGAAGAAAAGATATGATTTTGAAACTCAAATGGAGGTGGGTGGTATTGAATAAATCCTTTTAGGAAATGAATAACCAATATAATCATAGCTTTATAAAGCAGAGTATGGGCAAACTGACAGGGAACAAGAAGTTTAGACTGTTTCCATTTTGCAACACCCAGTTAAATAAAATACATGTGAGTCAAGTATTTGTGTCAATTCCACTCTTCCTCCTTTTCTTACCTTATACTAAAATCTTTTGATCATTGCAAGGTAATTATCTTTTAATTGAGAATGCCAGCTGGTCATAACTCAACTAAAAGAAAACTAGATGTGAGCAACCTCTTCTCATAAAGAAACCAACTAGCTTTTTGTGGAAACCATCTAAAGAAATAAAAGAAAATGTTTGCAGCCCAAAAGCACTCATGGCAGACAGGGACAGACTCAAATGCAATGAAAATTAAAAGCTGTGGACTTGTAATTCCTTTACAAAATATTTTCCAATAAATCATAAATTCTACAATATGTTCAGTTAAAAAGTATTCTCTTTTACAACAACTAGATACAATGGAAGAAGATAATGCACTTACTCACAAGAAACAACACGTTAATGCAGATTCCATAACAATTATATTTCCCCACTTAGTAGCAAATATCTTTAAAGATGTAGTATACTGCATGAATACATTGATTACAGACAACTGAGATGCTAAATTTTGAATGAGTAGGACCAGAAGCACATGCGTTATCAGCACATCTTTTTTTTTTTCAGGCAAAGAATACAATTTTATTCTCCAGATCAACTGCTGTTTGAAAGAGTGTGATATTGATAATTTCACTTCAAGTGGTCAATCATTAAAAAATTACCTCAACATATTAGCAGTTAAAGGATTCCCAGAATACCTAAGAATTATATGATAATAAAACAGACATCCAAATAATTAAATTCAAGGTAAGAATTGCTTTCTTCATGCCCACATCAAAAGAAATTACCTCTAGAAAATATTTACACTACCAACTGGATAACACAACACCCTGTTATTATCACCTGCCATTTTGTTTCATATATTGTTATAATGCAGGCATCTACTGTACAAGGTATTACATGACATTTTAGTTTGCATGTCAACTTTTTTCTCATATATGGTAAGAAAAATATAGATTGTTCCATATATCAAACACAAACCATAGGATGATTGAAGTAATCTGTAATTCAAAGGAATCATTAATGCAACCATAAACTTAATTCACATTTCAGAAGTTATCAATTAATAAAGTCACTTTATTCACTATTGATAAGTGCTGAGAAGGTGAATACATAGAGATGTTAGCATTTCACATAATTCTAGTGCCAGTAATTAATATAACAAGGTAAGACAATTATAAAATATCAACAACTACACCTAGACAAGAAATACAGAAGAAATGACTAGATGCTAGTTATATATATGAGTTAATCAAAACATAGTAACTAACACACAAAATTTAGCCAAAAAGTGGTCATTTTTCTCTCTTTAGAACATGGTAATCATTCAAATAAATAGGCATTCAACAATTTTTCTGCTACCTCTTTAACTCATATGTACCCCATCTTTATTTTTGTGAATTAACACCGAATACACTTCTCACTTCTCTTGGTTTTCTGCATTTCTACTTCTTTCAATATTAATATCATAGCTCTTATGCCTGTGCCATCCAATTTCTTTTTTACATTAAGAGAAACTCTGAATTTAAGTGCTCTGAATATCTTCTATCCTTTAATTTCTCTCCTTCTTTTATTGGTTCCAGCCAATAAACTAAGGCCATGATAGAGTACTACAGTGAAATATTAGTTATAGTATTTTCTTTCCTTACAATAACCTGAAGCAGTAATTGCACAATTTAGTTAAATCTCCAATGTTTCTCATGTGACTATTTTAGCAGTTGATTAGTTTCATTTCAGGAGTGCTGGTATTATTCCTAAATGTTACTTATTAGTTCTTTAGTAACAGATGAGCAGGAGTAATATTATGGCCAAATCCTCTTGTTTTTTTTGCCTGGCACATCTAAAGTTCAAAATAGATTCAATACAGATCTGTGAGCAGGCTATTGTAGTATGAAAACAGACTCTAATTGTAACAAGTAACTAAAATAATAAATGCATAAATAGATAAATAATGAGCATGCATGCATGTGTGTGTGTGTGTGTGTGTGTGTGTGTGTACGTATGTGCACTTGGTTGCATGTATGTGTGCATGAATGTATGTGTAACCACGTGCATGTTGCTTATAAAGAACATACAGCTGACTCAGTTAGGTATCATACAGCTAATAGCTAGGTAGATGGCTCATAATCTCATATTAGCTCTGTAATGTTACTGTTAATGAAAAGAAAAACTAATTTTTCAAATAGCTCTGTTCATCTGGTTAAAAAAAAGGTACCAATTATTTAAAAAAATTGACTGTTCCTAGCAATAACATCACTATAAATCTGACAAGTAGTTTGTTGATTTGGATTACTGAATTCAGCTTCATATGTTCCTTCAGAACTCAACATCAAATCTGAGTTCTCATTTTTGAACCACTCAGCATTTGATCCAGACACTGAATTTTGATCTACCTTTCCACTTGATCAAGATGTTCATCTTAGTCTATTCTATCTGGACACTAGATCTCAAATATCTGTGATGTGCTGTAGCCCATTCTGTACTAAGTTCTTCACATGCAGGTAGGAGCCACCATGTGGATATATCTCTGTGATTGCCACAAGGGATAGGTACCATACAAGCTGTTTGTATATTTATTAGTATAGAAACAAAAGTGTATTAAATACCCTCCAACTGTGAAAGTGTATTGATTTTGAAATCCACTTCTATGTGTAAAATTGGAAGTTTGTGTGCACACTTGTACTTCATTGAATGTATTTCACATGGTGATGACCAAATGATCAAAATAAATTTATATCAGGCAAACTATGCTGAAAACAGTTAGTATAACACACACACACACACACACACACACAGCTAAATAGTTAAAGTATTAGACTAACGATCACAATGACAGGACTGGCAATATTTGGAATGCAGTAGTTCTTTATGTTAAAAGCAAGCAAAAACAAAATAATAGCAAAAAAAACTGATTGGTTGAATGGAAGATGAAATTTATAGACCCATTGAAAACATGCAATGCAAATTAAATGGCGATAATAACTATGAAAACAATGATTATGGGGATGATGATAATGATGAAAATGACAATAAATTGGTTTAAGCATTTAGTAAAGAACAAATGGTACTGAGAATCCCATGAGAAAAATCTTAATACCTAAACAGAATAAACATTCATCGTAAATTTTGTCTCCAAACATTTAACATATTTTATTGACATAGCTGACAAATTGTTGCTGATTTTTATCTGGAAATTAAGGAATTCTCTGAGCTTCAAAGTGTATGATAAAGGAGTTTTAGCAATTGTTAAAGTGTCATAGATGGACTGAAGAAAGTATTGGAATTAATTGTATGCTCTGTGTGAATTTATCACAAAATTAAGTGACTCAAAGGGGAAATAAAAATCAGAGAGAATATCATTGGAATCAATTTAATTTCAAATATAAATTCACATTTAACAACAGTAAACTTCCCAAATATTAAGTGGAACTTATTGAAATATTTACGAAGGTACCATATGTCAGCAAGAAATGTCTATAAATATCAAAATATCAAAAAGTTCACTCGTATATTTTCATGATTGATAAAATGGCTTTAGAAGGTCATATGTGACAGCTAAAAATTTTATAATTATGGTTAAGAGTTCAGAAATAAATTTTCAGAGTTAATCTCCATGTCGTAGACGTAGACATTTTATGTTTGTAACCCTAGAACATCAACTCAACAGTTTTGTTATTGTTGTTGTAGTTACTGATGCTTTTTAATATTATTGCATTTCAGTTTATCATATCTCCTATAAAGCACACACATTCAGAGACACATATAATTACTTTCATCTGCCATAAAAAGGGTTAGATTATTAGTACTAATGAAATAATGATCATAAGTATCCAGACATATTTGTATATGTTCAGTCCTTATGCACGCATTAAAACACCATTTTTTCAAGCCTCGACAAAGGACCATGTAGAAGCTAGAAACAGTAGCCAAATCTCTTCCAAAACACTTACTGTTGCTTAAAAAAAACATTAGATAATTTAGTTTCGATTAAACTATATCAGAAAACAGAAGACAGGATGGCCATATATGGAATACCTTTAATCATAGATCTGCTCAGGGATGTCAGCTTATGATTATGCAACAACAAAAGCAATCTTACTAACACATTCTACACAATAGTCATATTCATGCTTTATATTTGTTTTTCTGTGTTAGCATGGGTTGAATGAATACTTATTATCATTCAACTACAGTAGTAGTTGAATAATATTCTTAAGGTCGCAATTTACTCACATGCAGCATCTTTCAGAGCTTTTCGCTAATTCAGTTCTTAACCAAATGAAAAACTGTTCACATTTTTTAAGAAGTCTTGTCCCTAGCTACATTTTGGCATTAAACAAATTGAGATTTGGTCCAGTAGATAAAAGTTTACATCAAAATTTCTAGTGACATTATAGGAGATTAAGTAACGCCACCAATCAAGTTTAGATCTAAATAACTTCTTTTCATTTTAAAAGCAAATTATATTTATCTTAGCTTACATGATAGAAGAATT
Source organism: Octopus bimaculoides (assembly GCF_046866305.1). Taxonomy (NCBI): domain Eukaryota; kingdom Metazoa; phylum Mollusca; class Cephalopoda; order Octopoda; family Octopodidae; genus Octopus; species Octopus bimaculoides. Next base: position 32,442,433 of record NC_142931.1, read on the forward strand.
TCATAGTTTTAATCCCATGCAAGAAAATTTTGTATCAAAAATGTTGTGAGGTGAAATATCATAAAAAAAATATAAGGCAAAAAATTGGATTTAAGTATAATTAACTTTTTTTTATTTTAAAAGCAAACTATATTTTAATTAAGCTTAAATGATAGAGCTCAATTTGAGGAATTTCATGGAATCAATCTCATGCAATGAAGTTTTAAAAGAAAAAGTCATGAGTGTTTGTTTCTCAAATTTGAGGGTTTTATACTTTTTTATGAATATAGTTCTAAGGGACTTTAATATATGTCACTGACATCATTGAGGTAAGGAAAAAAAATTATCAACGATACCACTAATTGACACATTTGACATTATTAATTAGCATAATAGCATAGCCTGGGAAAAAACATGGATTACATGGAAAAATGTGGGCAAGAGAAATAATATTCTTAAGACTAAAGAGCTGGAAAAATTCAGGACAAGTTATTACATCTGGTAAAGTACAGAACAAGATAATTTTTACTTAAAATACTGCAGCTAAGAATAAAAGTTATTTTTCATTTTTAATAGAAGTAACAAGGAATAACAAAAAAAAAAAATAATAACTTGTAATAAAATTTTCAGTTTTAATAAAAGCTAGTATTTTCTAAATCTAAATATTTTATTTGAAATTTTATCTGTAGCTGCAATATTTTAAATAAACATTTTCTTGTTCTGTACTTTACTATTCATAACTTTTCTTGAACTTTTCCAAGTGTAATAAACTTGGACTGTACTTTTCCAGATTTATAATCTTAAGAATATTATTTCTCTTGCTTGCATTTTTCCATGCAATTGAAGAATTCTATCACAGCCAGATACCTTTCCTATTGCTAATTTTTTAAAATAATTAAACAATTTTCAAGTAAGGTATTATTTATATACTTGTCTTTAAATGTGCAGAGCTAGAGACCAATGTTTTTTTTTTACAAGGAATGTCTACAAAAAAACTAAACATAAAAGAAATAGAAAAAGTAAAATCCCAATACTTGTTGGAAAGTCTGAACCTCAAAGCCACCAGCATAACAGTGTTTGGGACTTGTATAAACTGGAAGCTGTACCAGCACTACAGAATGATCACAGTAAAAAAACAGCATAGGCATATCCCATAAAATGTCTCACAAAATGACAAAGCACACACTCTTGGATATTCCAATACACACAGAGAGATCAAAGCTAATAAGTCAGATATTGTTGTCAGAGACCACCAAAAATAGAATTATGCTTCCTAATTAACATATCAGTTCAAACAGATGACAATATCGCCAAAAGAAATGGAGAAACGCAAGAAATATAAAGATCTAGAAATAGGGATAACCCAAATATGGGACCTGAAGACAGAAGTACTCCCTACAATAATATATGCTTTAGGTAAGTTTAAAAGGCATGCAGACAAGATCATAACCAAAATATCAGGGCTTGAAAAGAGCACTGTTAGTTACTGCACACATTTTACATAAAGCACTTTCAGGAGTGAAAATAACACAAAAATAAACAACAGCACATAGCTAATACAGTTCTATATTTAAGACATGAGGAATTATGTACATTATATACATCCCTGTGGGATGAAGTTAAAATAATAGAGAGAACACCACTGGAAAATATAAAAACTAAAAGGACACAACAACCTCCTAAGCACACCGAGTGCAGATATGAATAGCATATGGGAACCGGTATTAAGGAAGGATAGAAAAATATCAGATTTATAAGCCCTAAAATTCTTTCCATAATTGCCCAAGGGCATATGGCATAGTGGTTAACAGTGCGGGCTACTAACCCCACAAACACACACACATATGTATACATATACATATATACGATGGGCTTCTTTCAGTTTTCATCTACCAAATCCACTCACATGGCTTTGGTCGGCCAGAGGCAATAGTAGAAGACATTTACCCAAAGTGCCATGCAGTGGGACTGAACCCAGAACCATGGGGTTCGTAAGCAAGCTACTTACCACACAGCCACTCCTGCACCCATAATAATAATAATAATAATAATAATAATGGTTTCAAATTTTGCCACAAGGGCAGCCATTTTGGAGGATATGATAAGTTGATTACATCAACCCCAGTGTTTCACCGGTACTTTTATTTATCGACTCTGAAAGGATGAAAGGCAAAGTTGACCTAGGCGGAATTTGAACTCAGAATGTAGCGACAGGTGAAATACTGCTAAACATTTCGTTCAGCATGCTAATGATTCTGCCAGCTCACCACCTTCATAATAATAATAATAATAATAATAATAATAATAATAATAATAATGATAATAATAATCCTTCCTGCTATAGGCAGAAGGCCTGAAATTTGAAGGAAGGGGGATATTCAACCCCAATGTGTAACTAGTACTTATTACTTATTTAATCGACCCCGGAAGGATGAAAGGCAAGGTCAACCTCGGTGGAATTTGAACTCAGAATGCATCTACAGGCAAAATACTGCTCAGGATTTCTTCCAGCTCGATAATAATGCTAATCTTTTCTATTATAGGCACAAGGCCTGAAATTTGGGGAAACGGGACTAGTTGATTACATCGACCCTGGTGTTTTACTGGTACTTAATCTATTGACCCCGAAAGGATGAAAGGCAAAGTTGACCATGGCAGAATTTGAACCCAGAACATAAAGACAAACGAAATGCCGCTAAACATTTCACCCGGCATGCTAATGATTCTGCAAGCACCCTGCCTTAATAATGATGTTAATAATAATGCCCTGATGCAGTACCAGGCAGTGACTCAAGTGCCTTTTGATTTTAGCTGATTGGAAGTGTTATTATGTACATTATTTTGTTTTGATATAGAAGATGGGTTACAGCAAATATTCTGCTTAATACCACAGATTTGCTTGTCAGTTGTTTGACCTTAACCAGTTGAGCATGTGGCTGATGATATGTGCATCTCTGATCATGAGCAGAAGTAGTGGGAAAGCATCATAGCCATGTGTTGAGAGGAATTCTTTGGGGTTTGAATAATTCACCTCTGGAAACAACCCTTATTCAGGGACCTTTTGAATGGGATGGGCTACTCAATCCGACAAAACAAATAATAATAATGATAATACAAAAGGTTTGCCTCCTTGGCACGGCCAAAATAATCAGGAAAGTATTAGATAGCTGAAAAGAATGGAGAGCATAGTACTGTAGGCTGCAGGTAGCAAGCCCACTATGCATGCTAGACTCCTGGAGTTCCAACAAAACCTGTAATAAAGAGAAATACTACTACTAATAATAATAATCCTTTCTACTAAAGGCACAAAGCCTGGATTTTTGTCGGGAGGGGGACAATTGATTACATCGATCCCAGTATTCAACTAGTACTTAATTTATCAACCCTGAAAGGATGAAAGGCAAAGTCGACCTCAGTGGAACTTGAACTCAGATCATAGCAGCAGACGAAATACCGTTAATCATTTTGCCCTGTGTGCTAACGAATCTGCCAGCTCGTCACCTTAACAATTATCATAATAATAATAATGATTATAATAATCCTTTCTGCAATAGGCACAAGACCTGAAGTTTTGGGGAGAGGATGAGTCGATTACATCGACCCCCAGAATTTCACTGGTACTTAATTCATCGACTCCAAAAGGATGAAAGGCAAAGTCGACCCCAGCGGTATATGAACTCAGAATGTAAAGACAGACATAATACCACTAAACATTTCACCCAGCAGGCTGACGATTCTACCAGCTCACCGCATTAATAATGATAACAATAATAATAATATGCTGCTGTTTCCTGTGAATGGGTAACATTAACAATAAGGATAGGAATTCAACAAAATATCAACTGACTATGCTAAACCATAACCAAAGGCATAACTAAACTGTTAGATGTTTATTCAAAGAATATAATATCTTACATTCTGTTTCCATATATTTTTGTTGCTTTTGCTATTATTGCTTTTTTGGCTTCTATGTGCTCCCATATTCCTGAAACAATTTAATACTGAGAAGCAAGAAGTGATGTAATTCAGCTGTCAATCTTAAGAGCCGTCAATCTTATGAATAGCTGGTTCTCTGTTTGATATTTTAAAGACATAATAGTTTGGTTTCTTAACCTTAGACTATTGTGGATGGAAATGATTTCAGCTCACTTTACATCTCGTTGTTATTGTATTGTTATAATTGTTATTTTTATTGTTTTTGTTTCTTTTTTGTTGTTGCTATTTTATTATTATTTTTACTTTTTTTTTATATTCTTCTCTTCTAGATCCTTTTGATGGTTTTTCCATTCTTTGCAAAGAATGCAGATCTATAAAAACAATTTCTAAATTAAGAAATGAGCTAGCCCCTTATAAATATACTCTTAGGCTTATACTTCCTAACTGTTGTATAAATTCGCAATAATATCATCTTGGCAGTGATTTATAGTTTAATTTGACATTTTTCCTTGAGATCTATAACAACTGAAGTTTGATTAGTTAGAAAAGAAAAGAAAGGGAGAAAGAGAGTAGAAAACAATAAAGTCGAAGTCTTCTACTTAGAGCTCTAGAAAATAATAAATCATTTTATGGTATAGCAAATATTCTAATGGGATCAACCCATTTTCAAAGTAGAAAGACGTTTCAGCTATGAAGAAAAAAAAAAGTATTGAAAACTTCCATAGTAAAACTGCAAAATAAAAATTCTCTATAAAAGTAATCTTGCAGTTAAACTGAGAATTCAAACTCTTACCAATATCTCTCTCACACACATTTCACACAGATTCATGCACACAGAAACACACATGCAAATGTGCATATATATATATAGAGAGAGATAGATAGATATAGACACATACATACTCACACACACACATACATACATTCATACATACACACACATATATGCATGAATGTTTATGTATGTGCCTGTATACATACATAAATGCATAGATACATGCATATATATATATATAATATGCTATATCACACCAGTGTGATACCACCAAACGATACAGATGTATACATACACATATGCATTTATATGCAAATGATGAGAAATAGGGGAGAAAGTTGCATTAAAAAAAGCATACATTCATGTGTGTGTGTGTGTGTGTGTGTGATATATATATATATACATACATACATACACATATATGCATACATGAATAATCTTACAACAGTGAAGTACTGCCAACAATAATATATGTGTGTACAAATATGCATGTCTAAATGAATAAAGAGAGCAAAGGAGAGAGCTGCATACATACACATGCACAAATATGTATGTATACATAAAACTTTGTGCTTATGAGTATATGTTTATGTGTGTGTGTGTGTGTATGTATCTATTTATGTATGTATGTATGCATTAAAGATCTTACATTTATATATATGATGGTATTCTCATGTTGTAAATAATGCACAAGTGTTTCATAGAGTATAAAACATTTGAAATATACTATTTGTATACCAAGAGAGTGAACTGACGCAATGAAAGTATCGATATCATGGAGCGATATCTGTATGGAAATATAAATGTGGGCAAGAACATCAGAATATTTTGCTTTGGTTATTCAAATTGTGACAAATTGCCTATGCAAGGGATTTGTTTAAAGTGAATTGCATTTTGTATATAGTCCTACAGACAATATGGGAGAGAGCGGATATGCAACAATCACGATAGATAGTTCCCTAGATCTAATATCTGTGGTATGGTACTCCAGCTAGTATTACACACATTGACATCACTACCTTCAAAAAATTCAGTTGACCATTTTGCAAAGATTTAATCATCAAAACACTTCAAACACTTGTTCACCATTTCTTTTCTCATCTACAGCTACTATAATAGACTTTACACTTCTGAACTAGCTATCTTTTTTGCTCTTTCTAACTGCACTTCTCTTATGCCATTATCTTCATAGTGCTTCACTTCATTGTTCTAGAGTGTGAACAAGGTTTGGTTTTGTGGTTACAGTGATGCTTAAACTATGTGTTATGGGCTGAATAGAGACAACTAAAAACTCATTTCAAATTGTAGGCCAAAGCAAGTGAAAAAAAACGGTTTATTTTAATACGTACAGACAGACAATACACTGCTAGTTTGTTGATAGTTTCAGCAGCTTTTTTTGTTTTGCAATTTATTACTATTTTATATAAAATAACTTATATGCGATTATTACAATTTTATATAAAATAACTTATATGCATTATGCTTATATTTGAGATGAGGCTACTTAATTGGACGATTTCTGACTTGACTTAGGTCAAAGTGACACCATCATATCCTTATTCCTGCAATCTTCGAGATTGTCTTCAAAATAACTACTGATAGTGTAAGATTTTTTAAGAAAAATTATTGCCTGAAAGCAACTCAACATTTTAAGATGTAGCTTACATCCCTGAATCACTAGCAATTAGTATATTTTAAGACTTAAAATAGAAGACTTGAATAGAGGAAAAAGTATTTTGTTAACATCTTATGTTGTGCCAAATTTAGTTGAGGGTTTGTAGCTATTGTTAGTGCATATATCGTGCAGGGTTTGCTTGTCTATGTTTGATGGATTTTAGTTTTAGTGGTATGATGGTATGCCCAAAATTGCAGTCAAAGAAAGCAGATATGTGGAAATGGAGCAGGTTTAGTGTGTAAGTTCAGTGTACACACAGAGGGTTGGCCCGGAGAATTAAGGTGTAGTCATCCCAATGCTGGAGATATCTTCCAATTAATGTAAACTTATCTTGATAGATACATCTTGAAAGAACTCTCCTGGTATTTAATGGAATGTGTTTTTTCTGCTATACAGAAGCTGCATTTTCTTTTTATTAGTTTGCTTATTAATTTGATATCTCTACAACCTTCCATTTTATGTTGTAAGTAATACTGCTGTCACTCACCTTATATACTTTTTACATTATGCTTAAATTATGAGCTGTGATTGTAAAATGTTCCCTTGAAATCACCTTTATACATATCGATGCACTTCCTTCTGAGCAGTTATTCTATGTACTTCAGCTTTGTGTACAACTAACTTTATACATGCATTGCATGTGTGTGAATATTGTGTAAACGTATTTTATACACACATATACACATACATGTATAATATATATTATATACACACACAAGTATATGTAAATATGTGTGTGTGTGTGTGTGTGCATATAGATGTGTATAAGGCTTTTTCATACATTTCATAAGATATTGCGTATAACTCTTTCGTAGATCTCAAGCTGATTGTTAGATGGTAAAATATGGTGTACCCATATTCAAACTGAACATCTATATGTGGGAAGAGATGAGAATTTTCATGTCTGTCTATACGTGTATGTTTGTATGCCTCTGTCTTCATATTCAGTCCTTTCTTAAATTACATTGTGACAAAATATATTTTCTAAATATCGTTTCTAAACTTCAGATTGATGATTACAAAGGGGAAAATAACATGTTCCACCTGTGTTTGTGTATACCTGTCTCAAAGGATAGGATGAACAATCTTCTCCATCAGAACTGACGCGTAACATAATAACAACGAAAAACATCAATGATTACTTAAGCTTATTTAGTGATAAGCATTTTGTTCTTTCTTCTATTGCTATAATATTTTGTTATCTAAACTTTATTTCGTTTTATTTCGTTGAAGTTGTAGACTGTGCTGTAAACAGAAAGAAAACATGTGTACATTTTGTAATATATTTATTTAAGGAATGACCGCAGTCAAATGACTGAAACACGTATAAGACCAAAGAAATAAAAGAATATACGTGAATTTTCAAATACTCACTTTAGAGAGATTTAGAGCAAAGGGATCGACTTTCATAGTGTCTATATTCTACAGTCATTAATGATTTACTCAAGAGACAAGTATGAATTTGTCTAGAATGTTTGTGATGCGGGTTTAACTGAATCAACTCAAATCTTTGTACTTCATTTGAATGGAGAGAGGTGAGGAAACCGAGTTTATAGTACTTGTATAGAGAAGTGCATTAGAGACAAGGGATTCTTCATAATACGGTTGCACTGATACTAAGAATCATGTATTGCTTTCTGGAGAGTCACTCAACCTCAGCAATTGTTCTGGCTTGCTTGTGGTTAGAATTGAGAAATGTCTTCCCTGGCTGTTCTCAACTTCTGCCAAGATTATTGGCACCAAACCTCTTATAATTAGATAATGGGTGCAAATCTTAAATGCATTGAAGTGATATGACATCGTTGCGTGATCTCTTTGAAGTTGATTGGTCAATAAATAGAATTGCGTGTGGTAATTGTATGTTTCAATTGCAGTAGTAGCTTGATAACTTGGAAAAAGAATTTCAAATCCTAGTCCTCACTACAGAGAGTCACCTCCCAATGAGAAAGTTATAAACGATGAACAGATCAGCAAAATTTACATACAAATTACAGAATTCAAATATATGTGAAAAAGCATTAACAAAATGTAAATGATTTTATAATATTCATATTCACTGTCAATAAATGGAGGAATAAAGTATCCTAACCATATGCAATCAACAGAAAAGTAATAGAAAATTATTATATACAGCTTTCATAAATACACTATTTATATATTTATTTTATTTGTAACACAATTCAAATGTAATAGGTTGGTGCATACTTAATTGGCTGATGTGTCTTAAAAGAAATGTTGAGGCCTAATAGGTCAGGTACTGTGACCATGTGTAATTGTTGTAAGCAAGCAAAGATGACGAATTGCAAGAGACATGCTGGTTGTGCTGCCAGGTAAACTTATTGTATGAACAACGTGACTCGAGTGAGTTCGCATATAAAAACTGGTTAATGGCTGCAAATGAAGGTGCAGAAAGCATAGTCTGTTTCTTGTTTCGAAAATGACAGGAAAATGTGTCAGATCTGGTCAAGTTAAGCGTCTGAATTTAATTTCATCAGAATTAAAATTTTAATGTAAATTTTAATAACTACATCTATTTATGTGATATTTTGTTTGAGTGCTTTGTTTTTTCGTATTTTTCACTTTTAATTTTTAGTGCATTTATCTCGTGAAATAATGCTTTCTAAAATTTTGAATCAGCAATACTGGGAATATTGCGGAACTGAGTCAAACCCCGAAACACACTTTTACTTTTTCTAAGAAACAGATCTCTAGATCTCTAATGTATCCATTTAAGGAGTGTGAAATTTTTATTTTCACACAAAACTCCCCATCATTTGTTGGTTGGATCGTCATTAAACTGTATGTTGTGTATGTGTAGTGATAGCATAGAGCGTTGAAGCAGACTTAATCAGTCAGGTTAAGTTATGAAGCAGCAATTATAAACATCTTTTGTAAGTATGCCAATTCCAAAACACAAAATTGACCAAAAACATGATGAAAATAGCAATAGTAAAGATTCTAACAAAAGTTTACGCAATAGAAATTACGATATTCCAATATGTTTACCATTGAGACAATGGAAAAATACGTTCGTATCATCGAACAGAAGGTCAGTTTACATGTGTTTAATTCTGACCAACAGAAAAGAAAGTATTTCTGTGATTTGTTTACACTTGAGAAACGAACGAGAAATATACTGTCGTCTGCTGCATTATACAGACAAAACAAACAGAGAAGAGAAGCGCAACAATGCGAAACATATTATTAAAGATGTGCATGCATGGAAATGGGAAGAGACAGCAAACATTAATCCCGGAGTTATTTCAAGCATGGTAACAGACCACCAAACGAAATCTATTGTTCTCAACAATATGTCTTTCCTTCTAACTGGTTTTGCATAGCTATGAATACTAGAATTTGGTATGGGAAAATCAGTTAATGAACCGAGACGACTGGAGTCATGGCCACAAGTGGGCAGTCACTAAAGACAAATGGCCAGAGGGAGAAAGAAGGTTACAATCAGCCAACTATACGACACAACTTGCTTCGACTCCATAACTTTCACTGGCTCAATTTCTTTTCTCTTACAACATCATTCTATCTCTCTCTGTGGATTATTACTACGAGAACGCATACACACATATCAACCGAAATTAACTCTTTTTACCTTGCATGATTTTCCATTTACTAATTATACAAAGTAACGGTAAATGAATATTATTTGCAACTTCGATCACTGTTCTTCGTTCATCTTGCACATCTGCAACAACAACCCTCAATATAATCGCTAACTGCCAACGCCAACATATATCGTAATACATACTGTTACACTGGTGACCACTGACTCCACCATAACAATAACCGTTACAATTGGTGATCCAGTGTTAAAGAATTGCAGCCTTCGCCTGAACAGTTGTCACATCCATCGATTACAACTGGTGACCCTCAACTGCAGCGAATACCATTGCTGTTACATACAAACACACACACACATGTACATTCACGACGAGCTTCTCTCAGTTTCCGTTAACTAAATCTACTTACAAGACATTTTCGGCCCGTAACTATAGTAGACGACACTTAGCGAAGACACTGCGTAGTAGGACTGAACCCGGAACCATGTTAGAAAGCAAACTAAAGCTTCTTCCATTGAACTACACCTTACAATTGATGTAATTTTATTCATTTAGTTGGTTGGTTATTGTCAGAGACAAGTATAAGAAACAAAATTAACGCTTATAAATGTGTTCAAAAGTTAATGGACGTTAGTTGGGTCATAAAGCAGGTTTGTTTCGCAATAGCTCATACATGTAATTTCTATTTTCTGCGTTTTCATTGGGATATTTCAATATTTAATTTTGCACCAATCACTTCAAAATGATGCGGGAAGCTTTTTCTAAAACAATTCTAGTTCATAATTTTTAAACGTCGCCCCTTCCCTTCTCTCCACTTCACCTCTTACCTTCATTACCAATAACATTTAAAAAATAAACAATTCCCCCTTCTATAACATATATAATACAAATTTTTTGAAGAAAAAAAATAATTAGATCTATATATTTTAAACTTTGCTTCCAATCCCAACCCAATACGGCAACCACCACCAAAATGATATTCTTTTCACTGGCTTTAGTTATTTTATTTTAGTCATTCTGAAACATTTGGAATATGCATTTAAAATAAAATAAAATTCTTAACCGCCACTCACCCAACCACCTATCTTTCATCGTATCCTTCACAATTAAAAAAAATTAAATGCTAGTTGACGTGTGAAAACAAAATTAGAATTTTGAAAGAAGTATCCATAAAACAATAATTTCAGTTATTTAAAATGTAGAGAAGAATATTTTTAAATTGAGAAGAAGTATAATGGAGTCAAACTTATTTCATCTGTTCCCTCTGGCTATCATATCAACAGTTTGTTGTAGTAGCACCCTGTCTTAAATTAAATCTTTTTTGTACATCTGTTTATTTTTGTCGTAAAATTTAATTTGATAGGAATTATGTCAATGTAAATAAGGTAAGTGTCAGTATAGTCTTGTTTTTCTTTTAATTTAGTTTTAGTGTCTCAAAGAAGGAAGATTTTACAATATAGAAAAAATATAAAAGAAAAATAACGAAAATAAAACAAAAAGAAAACGTTTGAATTGTGGAAGGATGATGGGGGGGGGGGAGTTAGGCATTTTTGCTTTGTTTTAAATGTGAATTCCAAATGTTTCGAAATGTGAAATATAATAAAGCGACAAAAACTAAGATAGTTCTATAATACGAAATATTTATTTACTGTCTCAATAATTATTAGTTTTTTTTTTTCTCTTTGTCTGTCTGTGTGAATAATATCTTTGTAATGTAAAGCGCAAATTAGATGTGTGAATATCCAATGTATACTAGTTTACAAAATCTAGTAACTGCTGCAGTCTTAGACTGGTGATTCCAGAATGCTGGCGTGAATACAAGGGTCACAAAATGTAAACGGGTTTGTCATGTTTTGCCACCAACTTGCATATACAAGTGCTCTCAGTCGAAAGTTCCGCATACCGGAAGACAGATGCCCAGTAACTTTACATAACTACAATGCTAGTCTCACAGAGTTGCTTCCAAATCGCTTAGAAACTATACATACTCACAGTATCACATTCACTTGGCTATTTAGTTGGTTCACGGACTCTCAGCAAGCACTACTATATCGCCAACAGTATAAGACATATTCTACTGTGGAAAGAGGATATCATTGGAAATCTTTAGAAAGTAACCCACGTAAAGTCGAATGAATCAATTGAAGTTGAGGTTTATTTTTTCCATTAATTTCTTTAAAAAAAATAGTAATGTCGAAAAAGATGTAAATCGAAACGACGTTGGGTGAGGTATGCCTGTACATACAATTGGTCAAAATTATCGACTTAAGGTCCGTGTAAGTGTTACATCATTTACGCAAGACCGCTTATTGATGCGCGTACGCACATACACACACCTTGTATAGAACAGTATCTCAAATCATCGCTCTTATAAAATGGTCCACCGATCATAGGTTCTACGCCAGTGACATCGTTGTCATTAAAAAAATCGTTACAATATAGAAAGTTATAATATCACAATTCTTGAAGATAACCGAATTATATTATAGTTTGCAGAAAACCATCGACGGATATGAAGCCACAGAAAGGAACAATAGAGCTTTATCTTCTTTCACAGTCAACAACGGACAGATTACTCGAACTATTATATTTCCACACGCTGTAACAAGCGAATAACCAGTAGACAATGCTATGTTCATTGCTTTTCTTTGTTAACAACCTAAAGGACTTTAGTGGAAGTGGGTTATTTCAGCTTAGCGGGCTGCGTGTTCGAATCACGTCGGGGGTCACCAGTATAGTTATGTAGGTGTGAGCGAGCTGTCGAGCGTAAGTCCGAAAGATGTAGAGAGACAGCTTAACACGTAAAGAGGCTGTCTCCAGAGTTCGAATGTTAGAGACACTCTTGACACGTCCATTGCTCTATGCTGGCCAGCAAGAAAGAGAATGAATTGAGCGGGAACGCTTGGTTGTTTAATTCTACGCATGCGTGAGACTACGCATGCGCACGGCGTTACTACAGGGCTCCCTTGCCAGTGCGGAAACGCACGATAAATGAAATCTGTTAGAACGCCTGAGGCAGGATGGCCACTGAAAAACCACCCACAAGATGTGGTACAAACACACACAAAGAAAAATGAAAGAAATGAATGTGCACTCGTGAGAACATGCATGCAATGTACAAATGAAATGACAATGACAAAACAACCGTGATGACAACTGTCCAGGAAACTGGAATCACGCGATGTAAAAGTCTGAGTGTTTGCTTTCCCTGAAAGGAAAGAAAATTTATGAGTGCACAAGTGTGTGTATGAGAAAAAACACAGAACAAGTGAAAGTGTCTGTAGTATAGACTGCGAAAAGTCCCAAAACACCGAGATAGAGTACATTGATGAAGACGTCGGCGCAGGAACTGCTATAGCTGTGTTCTGTATATGTGGTGGTAATGATATTGACAGTGGTAATGATGTGTTGAAACTTGGCGACGTCGGGGGGAATGCTTGTAGTTGGTAGTAGTAATTGTTGTCGTCACGGTGGTAATCTTGGTTGGCGCACGACGCTGGTGGCGAAAAGGCTGTTTGGTGATGAGTGTTTGAAGAGGTACGCTTTTACAGAACGATCGACAGACATCTCTGTACGACCATTAGCGAAAACCTCGAAGAAAAATTTTCTTAACCCAAGATGAAAATACGACCGTGCGAACTCAAAAAGGAGAAATGGTGACGAATGGGAATACAGAGGACTCCTTTTATTTAAACGTGTCACACGGTCGAAACCAAAATATATATCAAAGATGATATACAAGTAATTACGTTATACTACGAACATTAGTGAATTCGTAAATACCAGTAATGAGACGATAGAAAAAAAACAACCGTATGAAATGAATAACAAGAGTTATTGTGTGGCATAAAAGATGTATGTGTATGTGAGAGTGTGAAATGCGACATATAAAAACATAATAAAAAGCAGGCCGTAATTCCTGTCTGTTTTTCGTAAGTGGAAAAATCCACTAACAGAAGCGAGAATAAAAACCGCTCTTGTTGAGTCGTGTTGACTATGGTTGGAGATGCTGGTAATAATCGTGTTGGTCATGACGATGTTGATGGTTAGTAGTCGTAGACTCGTGTTGCTGATGTGGCGACGGCGGTGGTCAGCGTTGGCTGGACGAAGCTGTTGAAGTGGTCACTGGCTGATTGTTGCTGCTGCTGTCGTGTGGTACACGGAACAGTCTCTATGGCTGTATTTGTTCTTTAGTCGGGTTCACCAGTTATAAGTTGGTAGTCCAGAATTCATGCTGCGTTTTTTCTTCGTCGGGGGTCACCACTTTAGTGGAAGTGGGTTATTTCAGCTTAGCGGACTGCGTGTTCGAATCACGTTGGGGTCACCACTTTAGGAGAGTGGGTTATATATCTTTAGATATACACCTAACTTCCCTACATTACATTGGAAGAGAACTGAACGCAGAAACTCCAAACTGATCAACAACAACAAATATTTATTGTTCGGTGGAAAATAAAACGGCTTCTAATTGTCCGGTTTTAGAGTAGCCTGAAATGTAGATGTACGGTTCTTCGAGCTGGTGTCGTTATAGAGACAACTTGGTTCAACCACACTCAAATGGGAGAGCTTGCTTGGTCGCTGTCTGGCTTGGTAAGAGACAGTCTAATAGCGGGAACGCTTCGATGTTGAAACCCACGCATGCGTGGTTAAGGATTCAGCAATGGCGTCGGCCTTTTGGCGCCAATGTGACGTCACTACAGGACCATTCGACACAGGTGCCTCTCTTTAAACAATAGAATGTTTCATTTTTTTTTACAACAGATACAGAGAACAGATTTCACCTCTGCTAAATTTCATCTGAGAGAATATTTATTGCTTAAGATTATAGCAAACTCGTATGCAGATAATGCAATCTCAAATTGCTCATACTGTGTCCAGTGGACGTACTAACAAACATTTCATTTACATCAGGTACCCATATATGCAGCTCTCAGTTACGTCGTGCATAGAGATCTCGTTTATTTCTGTAGTTTATTGGAGTAATCATTCGATTTTTCTCTATTCTTGGTACTTATCGATTAATATTTCTTTCGATATCAACAATTTGTGGGATGGGTAATATATCAGAAAATCTTTTCCTTTTTATTTTGTGACTTTTCTGGGATTCAACGGGAATCCTCGATTTGATATTAGGATTGTCGACAAATAAAATTGAATATTAACGGATATAAAGCTATAAAAGAAGTAACTTGGACGCTGTTTTCACTGGAAATCTAATCTTCGGTTCAACTACATCTCACAATTTATGTCATAATTTCTGTTGCCAGAGAGAACAAAGTAAACAAAACCAATGACACATTTATTATAAATAACTAACAGCATGTTCGTTGGATTACGTTCGGAATAAATAACATTGTTTCTGCGAAATAAGATATATATTCCTTTATAAAAAGAAAGAAAATGCGAGGAAAATCATTTTGACATTGTATGTAATTATAGGCAAAATTATATGCACACGTAGCAGTAGCAGTTCGTGTTTAGGCACTGCAGAACTGCAGCACCCCCTATTTCCACTCAATATTATCAATAACATTTAATATAATGAGTCCATTTTTCTTTTATACTTGTACATTATATAATCCTTAAGCTTATTGTCAGTAGCCATCCTCTAGTTTATGAAAAAAAATTACAAAAATCCATGTATAGAAAAAAATATACAAAAATCCAGTTCCAGCGACGCAGTGTTTGGCTGTTGTGCGCATGCTAACATGTCCGAGATAGAAAGCTACTCACTAGGGATGAGGGAGCACTGTTGTCCACGCAGTGCCGACCCTGGGGTGCTGGTGAAAGGTAGTTTCTTTATAACTCCGCGTGTGATGTGCTCAAAAACGTGTTTATATTCTTGACTGTAATAAAGTATAGAATTAGATCATTATCCTGCTTCCAGCTACCGAGTTGCTGTCAGGATTTGAAAAACAGGGCAGATTTTTCCCCTTATTTTGTGATTTAGGGGAGTTTTGAAAAAACACGGGGGAATTCGCGATGGTGTTCAGTGAACAAATTAAACACACTACCCGGCAGTGGCTAAAACGCGAACCGATCAAGTTTGTGTATAAATGTTCTTTTTATATATTTGTTTTCTTTTACACAATATTAAAACAACGGGTAAAAATTTTCTGAAGCAGCACTCCTACTAATTTTATCTAAGAACCGCCATTGTCTAGTAGAAAGGCTGTCCCGGCGGTTTTTTGCTAGTCACTTAATTTACAATTAGATTATTTTTACGATATATTATGTAAAATTTTCCTTTGTACTCTTTATTCATCTAGCAGTAACCATTCATTCAGTAAATAATTTGGAAAGATTCTAAGTCCTCAAAGAAAAATCAGATATTATGCTGACTTAACTTCGCCGGTTTATCATATGCATACACGTTGGGTTGAACACGTGATTATATAACTTCTTTCCTTTCCATAACTCTTCCTTCGTCACACACACAAACACACATGTTTAAGTATTAATAACCTATCCAGAAATACAGGAAGGTCTCAGCAAAGGGATTATAGCGTTGTTATGATGAAAGATTTGTTGTCAGTTTATATACATCATTTATTGCTACGTTCATACAAAGGCGTTCATGTGTTCATGCAATACAAGAGGAGTTAATTGTATATGAACGGCATATATTGCAGGTGCCAATCTTCATCAGAGATTCAATATTTAGGCCTGTGACTGTTAGATGTCGATATCACTCGTACTTGAGTTGATTATCTAACTGCTGATAGTTATTTCTAGCATCGGAAGTCAACAGTTGTACATAGAAGACAACGACGACGAAATCTGTTGAGGTTGTAGCGAGACTAATTTCATAATTGTATGTTTTAAACTTAAGTAATCCCAAAAAAGATCCCTCGCGTAAGTTTCTAACAATTCGACATGCGATTGGTCATGTGACGTTAAAATACTTGGTTGAGTCGGGCATTTAGATTAGTCTAGTTCTACGGGGGATACGGAGTTCGTATCCAATCACGTTTCGCAATAGACCAACAAAATCGGCAAATTAAAAATGCTAGCCTGAGTCCCATTTTGTCAATAAAAAAGCATGATTTTTTTTTTCATTTTAATTCAGAGGGGAGAATTTGTTTATAGGAAACTGTCACATTATGTTTATTCCTGTTGGAGCACATGTAACCAATTTCGACTGATTGGAAAAGCCAACTATGTATTAGTCTGGTTCGCTGTATAATTTTATTTGGCGGAAGAATAAAGTATCGCTGTTAACTGAAAGCTCGTTTCTTGTATTATTTCCACCGTTTTACATGCAACTCGCGAGAAGTAAGAATTTCTATCAAGAGGGCCAGAGACAGACTTCCAGCTACAAGAATTTTACGAACAAACTTTTTGAGGGAGTTTGGATGTTATCGTTCATGGTGTAATTGAAATAGTATCCTAAAAGTTAACTGCTAGTCGTTGTGTTGCTGTGTATCGTTCGTCATGATAACATTAGCTAGTTTCAGCTGCTGCCCGTGTGTTCACCATTCGTCTGCCTTGTCGTCTATGCTCTCTCTGTTACATAGCAAAGCTTTCAGCGTGGCAGTCGTGAGTGTGTGTCATTTTATACCGATTGAGAGGCTCAGAAGGAAGGCGCCAAAAGTTAAAATGGTCTTGAACCTATTCTACATGAAATCGTGATTGGCCAGATTTTGTTGTTCACGTGGGTAATATTCTTTCTAAGCGAAGTCGCAATTAGTCAGATTCGCTGATCATGTGAGCAACATTCTAATTAATCGTGACATCGGGTGATTGCTGAATATTCCGCTACAGCCTGGTTTTTCACTTTGATATATATTCATGGTGTCATGGTATGAGTTTTTATTTATCGCACCGGGTTGAGTATCGAGGTGTGAGAACAGTTATTAGGGCTAGTCACCTGAGGTTGAGTATGCAGATATAGAAACAGCGGATCTAGTTCAAAACGGGGGCACCAGTTTTCATTTATGTTTTATGTAGTGTTTTTGGTACCGAAAGACTTTCAAACTTCGTATATTTATCTATTTTGTGTTATAGAATAGAAAACATTTTTGTATTCGAAGTTATTTCATGTAAAAAAATTGTCTTATTTCGATAATTTCAACCAATCACTGACAGGTATTCAGCTGTTTACAGCTACTCCTTTGGCACTGTAAGCGGTTCTTTTGGCAGTTTAAGCGGTGTAAAGCGTATTTAATCTCCATTACTTCTGACATTTTGCAGAGAGGCAACACACGTGTGTTCGTTTTCCTTAGTTTTATTTTTAATATAATTTCGTTAACATCTGCCTGAACTGTATGTGTACAACATTTGCCCTAACCCTAACCTTTCCCTCAAAAACCAGGCCTTGTGCCTATAATAGAAAGGTTTATGAGCTACTGCCAATATGCTTCAGCCATTTTTTGACAAGGAAATAATAATTTTATCACCGCCAGAATCGTTTGAGAATCGTTTGTTTACGTAGTCAGCACTTACTGTATTCGGCTGAATGGACGTCAATCATTGGTTGAAATTACAGAAATACGACAACTTTAACATGAAATAAGTTGCAATATAATAATTTTTCTTAAGAAGACTAAGAGAAAAAGATGTTTTATATGACACATTCTACCAGTGTCCCAAGTTTCAAAGTGTTTCGTTAAGAAAATACCGGCGTCCGCGATTTGTACTAGATCCGAAACAGCTATTAGTGAGAGGAATTCAACAACGACCGAATTCACTGCTTTCTCATACTGTATTTGAAATCTTCTGCTCACAGAAAATTCTAATGATAGTCGCCAGACCATCACGTGCACTAAAAGCGATGATTGATTGAAATAGGGTTTGCATGCATGATAAACGCAGGGTTTACATGTTGGAAGTGGGGTCGAAATCAACTGATATTAAATTAACTATGGGAAATATATAGCAGATTTAATGTTATAGTCATTATAAGGGTGTAGCATGGACTCAAACTAGCATTGCTATATTACGAATATCAAGTCAAGCCTTAACAACGGCTTGATCATGTGTGCAACCAAATTACTGTCCAATCGGTGGCTGGTGTTCATGTGATAACCTCCCCAGATCGTTCTCGAAGCTTCTACAAACATCTATAGATATAAAATAAAGGATGTGTGTCTGTGTATGTTGTACGTATGCATTTCAACTGATTTTTACCAAGCTTTACACTCACATTACTTATGTACCAATGATGGTCATGCATTACAACATTTTGCCCAGAGCTCCAGCGTAAAGCACGAAACCAGGTAAAACGTTGTTTTACACGGGTTTTTCTCTAAAAATTGCTGCAGTTTTCGACCCATTCTCTTCCTTTTCTCTCTCTCTCTCTCTCTACTTAGTTATCTTTTCTCTCTCTTTTCTTATTCTGTTTTTCTTGCTTACACATATCTCTTACCTTCTGTAATAGTTCTTTTTTTAGTCTATGCCTGTTTCTTTCACTCTCTCCTTCTCTTTAACTCATTCACACACTAACTTCAGTCTGCAAATTGACTTCCGTGTATTTCAATTAGTCGTGCGTTTGTCTGTCCCCTCTATGTTTAGCCCCTTCTGGGCAATAAAGAAATAAGAAGCTTGCTTCTCAAGCACATGTTTCTGGGTTCAGTCCCACTGCGTAGCACTTTGGGCAAGTGTCTTCTACTATAACCCCGGGCCTACCAAAGCCTTGTGAGTGGATTTGGTAGATGGAAGCTGAAAGAAGCCCGTCGTATATATATATATATATATATACTTGTGTGTTTGAGTCTGTACTTGTCCCCTTCCCCACCATCGCTTGACAACCAATGTTGGTGTGTTATGTCCCCCGTAACATAACGGTTCGGCAAAAAAAGATCTAATAGAATGTGTACTAGGCTTACAAAGAATAAATCCTGGGGTCGATTTGTTCGACTAAGACCCCTTGAGGTAGTGCTCCAGTATGGCCGCAGTCAAATGACTAAAGCAAATAAAAGAATAAAAAAATATGTAAAACACTTGCATTTACTAGAATCGAAAGTATCACCTTCATTAGATAATTTAATCATTGTGAATTTAGTTATAACCTTCAAAAGACATACGTACAACTTGAAATGATTTTCTTCACCTTTCACATACGTACAACTTGAAATGATTTTCTTCACCTTTCAGAACGTTTTTCAAAGAAGGAACTTTGCGTAAAATGTTATGTAATCCAATGATTCATAAGGGAAAACTGCAATTTAACATCCAGCGTGTGAACCACTGAGTTTTCTCTTCACAAAAATAGTTGAAACTAATGAAAGGTCTATTTGCTGTCTAATATAACAGCAAATATATCTTTCACATAAGATTTGATAATACTCCTCTGAAACGAATAAATTCGAGATTCTTATCATTACAGGATATGAAAATCACCATAGTTCATCAAAAATTAAACAAAATAGGTGTTTACTTAACATTATCAGCTTCAAATATCTTGTTGACATTTACTCAAAATTCCTTCGTACTTATTTTCTCCGAGGCAATAAAATTTTTATAACTGCTTATTTTGTTTTGTAATTTTCTTAAAAGTGTAAATACATATTCGTTTCTACTCAAGGCACAAGGCCCGAAATGTTTGGAGAGGGGCCAGTCGAGTAGATCGACTCTAGTACGCAACTGGTACTTAATTTATCGACCTCGACGGTATTTGAACTCAGAGCGTAGCGGCAGACGAAATACCGATCAGCGTTTCACCTGACGTGCTAACGTTTCTTATTTCTTTATTACCCACAAGGGGCTAAACACAGAGGGGACAAACAAGGACAGACAAAGGGATTAAGTCGATTACATCGACCCCAGTGCGTAACTAGTACTTAATTTATCGACTCCGAAAGGTAAAGTCGACCTCAGCGGAATTTGAACTTAGAACGTAACGGCAGACGAAATAAGGATAAGCATTTCGTCCGGCGTGCTAACGTTTCTGCCAGCTCACCATCTTAATCTTGTTGAATAAATAATATTATATATAATGGCGTATCTAGTGTACCTCCTAGAGAAGCTATATAGTTTGTAGTGACTTCATTTAGGCATAGAGTAGATTCGAACTCAAATCTGCCAATTTTCATTGACTTTTTCCCACAGAAAAACGGTGGCTGGCAACGGTTACATTTAGCATATAACTTTGCCAAATCGATTGATGTCTTTGCCACTTGACCCTTCTAACCTCTTGTATGCGGTAGAGAGTTAGAATTGAGATAACAGTCGACCCCCAACGAAATCTATTTGTTCTCTGCAATATACCTTTTTTTCTAGCTAGTTTTGTATAGTAATAAATGCAAGAACTCCGTAAGCTAAAGCCAGTTAGTGAGAACCGAGTCTGGCTAACCAGCTAAATGAAATGCCATCTCTGAAGGAAAAGGTATAGTGACACAACTATGGTAACTCCCAAACGAAGCAGCTGCTTCGTCCCACCACCCTCACTTTCTTTTCTCTACAACGTTACCCTATCCCTATCTGTGGTTTACTACTGCACAATGACGAGAACACAAACACACCTATACCAGGAAAATCTACAATATCTCTCTTTACCTGGCATGCTTTACGAATTATACATACCAACCCGTTGTGGTTTGGCTATAACAATATGTAAGGGTAAGTAAATGTTTGTTTACAACTTCGATCACTGTTCTTCTTTCATCTTGCACATCTGCAACATCAACACCCGTTACAATTGGTAGCTGCCGACTCCAACATATAACATTACATTTCCCATTACAAGTTTGAACCTCCACTCACCCGGGCTTTCAGATTTATACTGGCTTACACAGTAGACTCAAAAGTAACACTCCCATAGAAGTTTCACCCGGGGCAGGTCTCACCCTTCGTCACCATTCTGATTATGTAATACATGACAAAGCAATGTGATTGGTTCACAAGGCCAGCAAATTTTAGTGGGTAGGGTTCGTCAATGACATCGAATTCGTTTTTTATCGACCCTGAAAGGATGAAAGGCAAAGTCTACCCCAACAAAATTTCATTTCAGAACGTAAAATCGGAAGAAATGCCGCTATGCATTTTTCCAACGTACTATCAATTTTGCCGGCTCGAAACTCGGGCCTTGAAGCGATAGCTAATATTGGAAATCTCCGCAAAATGTTTGAAAGTTTACAATCCTGACATTCTGTAGTTCTGAATTTCCATTAATCTGTTAACGATACATTGGTTTACAAAATTTTCTGTCACTGCTTGACCAGTTCACAGTTTATGACGTAAGCCAATATATTTGCTTGATGTTTCGTCATAACAGACAAGTGTATCTCTCTCTCTCTCTCTCTTTGTCTATGTGGCGAACATACATACATTTGTTATTTTTTTTATAAATGCAATCATTCCCTGTCTGTGTAACACATATTAACATTTATATTTCTTTTCTTCACTACAATTTTGCCTCGTTCACTTTTTCTTACGCGAGAGATTTTCTTGGTTTTGCTATTTTTTAGCTGTAAACAAAACATACAATGCGCATATGTTGTGCAAAGCGATAAAAATGAGTGTCTAAGTTGTAAACCCTATTTGTAAGTTACATCGATAATTTAAAGTCATGTTTGTTTGCATTAATGCTACAAACATAATGGCAACCTTTCCTTGCTAATTCCATTGAAGCAGCCATTTTCCGACGCATGTAAATTTTTTGCAAATGTTAAAAATGTGTAATCGTTTGAAATCCTTTCATCTATCCATGTTAATGGAGGAGATGCTGGTGGTAAAATGAAATAAAAACGATTATTTATTTTCCTTGAGTAAACTGGAAAGAAAACAACATGGAGCTCTGTGAAAATTCCCTGGTCAAAGGAAATAGCAATAGCGGTATTATTTGTTGTTAATTTAAGCACAATGCCAGCAATTTTGAGGGAAGTAGTCAATAACATAAGTACTTGACTTGTACTTTATTCTATCGACCCCGGAAGAATGAAAGTCGAATTTGAGTTTGGCAGGATCTAAACACAAAGCGTAAAGTGCCAGAATAAATAGCACAGATATTCTGATAGAAGGAAACACATTAACCCCAGTACTTAAATGAGGATTTGCTACATCAACTGATAAATGAAAGGAAAAGTTGGTGTTGGCAGAATTTGAACGCGTACTATAAAGAGCCAAGGCAAATACTTTTTTCTGCTCTAGGCACAACGACTGAAATTTGGGGGAGGAGGCCGGACGATTAGATCAACCGCAGTACGCAACTGGTACTTAATTTATCGACCCCGAAAGGATGAAAGGCAAAGTCGATCTCAGCGGAAGTTGAACTCAGAGCGTAAAAATGGACGAAATACTGCTAAGCATTTCGCCCGGCGTGCTAACGTTTCTTATTCCTTTATTGCTCACAAGGAGCTAAACATAGTGGGGACAAACAAGAACAGACAAAGGGGTTAAGTCGATTACATCGACTCCAGTGTGTAACTGGTACTTAATCTATCGACTCCGAAATGATGAAAGGTAAAGTCGACCTCGGCAGAATTTGAACTCAGAACGTAACGGCAGACGAAATACCGCTAAGCATTTCGCCCGGCGTGTTAATGTTTCTTGCTTCTTTACAACCCACAAGGGGCTACACACAGAAGGGACAAACAAGGAGAGACAAAGGGGTTAAGTCGATTATATCGACCCCAGTGCGTAACTGGTACTTATTTAATCGACCCCGAAAGGATGAACGGCAAAGTTGACCTCAGCGGAAGTTGAACTCAGAACGTAGAGGCAGACGAAATACCGCTAAGCATTTTGCCTGGCGTGATAACGGTTCAGCAAACTCGCTGCCTTAGCCAAGACAAATACTGTAAGATATTTTTCCCTGATGCTCTTATGGTTCTGGCTAAAGAATAACTTCAATAGCAAGGAAATCATTTTTACGTTTAGCTCATTTGCACTGTATCATATGGATCAGTGGTTTGAGGTTGAAGTGTAGCAGAATTAAATGCCACTGGCAATGTTACAAAAAATCTTATCAAACAAAACTCTACATACATTAATGACTTGTACGTACGTGGTATTTCGTTATGCAACCATAATATACAATAAAATATATTAAACGTTTTTATAAGTCAATACTGCGTTCTACTGTGTTAGCAGTGGGCTTTTACATTACTTTGTTAGTGTTATCGCTATAGATATTCTATAGAAATTATAGCCAGCATTGATTTTTGTTACTACGTTTCCTATACGAGAAGTCACATGTAAAAAAATGCGATCAAAGAGGAGAAATGGGTAATGGGAGTATATGTCATATTTCGGGGGACTTTGCCCCTTCATCAGCACCCCTTTAACCAATAAATCATCTTCGAACACATTGCTTAAATACCCACTATACATTGTAACGCCTAACATGTCCATCTCTACATCAGTGATGAATATAAGAAAGCAGTAAGTTGGTGAATTGGCAGAATCATTAGCATACTGGGCAAAATGCTTAGCGGCATTTTGTGTGTCTTTATATTCCGAGTTCAAATTCTGCAAAGGTCAACTTTGCCTTTCATCCTTTTGTGGTCGATAAAATAAGTAATTGACTTACCCTCTCCTTTGAAATTGCTGGCCTTGTGCTAACATTTGAAATCAATAACAGAAATCAGTCATTGATGCTTGCCCACTGCTATTTCATCTTATGCGAAAGTCTGCTTTGTTGAGAATGATAAAAGAAGAAAGTGGCAAATTGTTTAAGCCTTCAATAAAAAAAAATTTTCATAAGGAATTTAAACTCAGGAAAATAGTTTTATTACATGAAGTACCTATGGTGATGCATGTAACTAGTGAAAACAAGATGATGATGATGGTAATGATGATGATAAGGAGTAGGAGAAGGATGCACAAATCTGCATTCTGTTCTGCAATTAAAGCATGCAATAATAATAGACTACTGAAATAGGCACAAGCATGACTATGTGGTAAGAAGCTTGCTTCCCAACCAGTTGGTTCTGGGTTCAGTCCCACTGCATGGCACCTTGGGAAAGTTTCTTCTACTATAGCGTCGGGCCGACCAAAGCCTTGTGAGTGGATTTTGGCAGACGAAAACTGAAAGAAGCCCGTCGTGTATACAGGATGTGTAAGGTATTTGAGAACATACCTTTTTGGGGTTATTGTTGCATTTTTTGCTAACTCTGTATAATCTTTGTTTCAGAAAATAATAATAATAATAGCAGACATTTAGCTTAGTCAAGAAATGAAGAGGAATGCTGTTATTGTGGTTATAAAGGCTGAGCATAGCGATTTGGAAATATCTCGATTTTTAAAAGTTGCCTAGTTTTTCATCTACAAAGTTTGTAAGGAACTAGAGACTGAAGATAGAAACGTATCACCAGAACACCTGAATTTATCTAGCAAGTTGAACAGATCATTGATTATAATACCAGAAAGTCTATGAGGTCAATTCCAAAAGATCTCCATGTGTCAGAAGGAACAGTCAGAAATGTTGCCCATGAAGACATCAGATATAAGTTTTATATGATGAGGAAAGTTCAGTTTGGTAGAAAAAGCAAAAGAAAACCATTACATCAGATATAAAAAGCTCTTAAACAAACTGAAAATTCAGCAGAAGATTTGATTTGTTTTTTCTCAAATGAGAAAAAACTTCGACCAAGATCAAAATGTTAACAGAAGAACTGACAGATGACTATGTGCAGATCCTTCTGAAGTTCTAAGTGTTATGCATACAAAATTTCCTGCAACTGTCATGGTTTTAGGGGTTGTCCGTAACGAATGACATGCGATGCCTCTTTACTTCTTTCCACAAAACCTTAGAGTTAACTCTGCCGCCTACATTGTGTTCCTGGAAATAATTTTTAAGCCCTAGATAGTGTATGCAATGGAAAGCCATATGTGTTTCAGGAAGGCTCTGCATTATTACACATGAATCTAGTAACACAGGAATGGATGGCTGAAAATTATCATGATCACATAACCCCTAACATTTGGCCTCCTAATTCCCCAGATCTCAATCCATTGGATTATTACATGTGAAACGTTGTTGAGAGAGAGTTCAATGATCACGCCCATAACACCAAAGATTCTTTGGAAGCTGCCATAGTCAGAGAAATGTCCAAAAATGAACCAAGACTACTTGATTTGAGCATGTAGATGATTTAGATCTCATATAGAAGCAGTTGTTGTAGCTGAAGGTGACGTTATTGAATAGCATTAAAGAAAAGGAGGTTTATGCTTAACCTCATAGCATTTTTTGATAAATAAAGTTACTATCTGTTTTATTATAAACCTAAATCTGTCCTCAAATATCTTACGCACCTTGTATATATATATATTAATAATTTAGATAAGAACCACCATGGTGCAACATTTAGTACAAAGGAAATTGTCAAGGTTTTATAATAAAACACATCGAATAGCAATAAATATCTATCAAATTTAAGGCATAAAACGTCAATTGGGGAGATGACATCTGTAGATAAGGAAAAGGAAACATATATAACGAAAGTGTGATTAGCTAGTAAAGGGAAATCCGTGCAAGAATACAAGGAAAAGCCACTTAACTTCACGAGGAAACTTGGTAGACTGAGATACTATCCAAAGCAAAGAAATATATATACTATGTGCATCACGTGACAAAATGGCGCCCACCACGTGATCACAAATGTCAAACTGACGTTTAGAACTAAAACACGTGAGATACGAGACAGCATGGCGTGGAAGGAGAAGAGGGAGAAAAAATTAAGAAGAAATGATGATAAGGTAAGTGCGTAGACCTGGAATTAAACAATATTATGCTGCTGTGTAAAAGAGTAGAAAAAAATAGTGAAATAAATGATGGGAGCGAGCATGTAAAAGTAATTAAAGGTATGTAAAATATACAATAACTAAAAATGAGAAAAATGAAGCGTCTCCAAGTAGAAAGTTAATATTATCTCAAACCACGTGTAATCAAGACCTACGTATTAGCAAGACTAATTACTGCTGAGGGTTTATAACAATAGGTATAAAAAGACTAAGGTTAGTGTATATCTATTAGCACAAGGCTATCGCAACTCACTACCTGAAATTATATCCTATTACTACCTCGTTTTATGCCTTAAATTTTACAGATATTTATTGCTATTTGATGTGTTTTATTATAAAACCTTAACAATTTCCTTCGTACTAAATGTTGCTTAAACGGACGATTTTTATACCTTTCTTATTTTATGCATTTTAAATTTAAGATACGTTTGTTTTTCGAAGTTACCGGACCTGAAGAGTGTCCTCATATTGAATGGTATCTATCTTGTTCGATTCATTGTAGATAGACCAGATATTTCCCACTGTTATGTGGCCATGAAACGCACGTAGTCTTTCCCCCACTTTCGTTTCTTAAACGTAACCGATTTTAATTCTTAGTCCAATATAGATTTTTTTGTATTATAAATTCTTCCTTGGATTTTTTAGCTTTTTAAACTAGTTTTGTATAGTACACTTTTCTTGATGGTGTCTGACCTCCTTCTTCGTGCGAGTTGCACCATGATGGTTCTTCTCTAAATTATTAAAATATTTTTCAATATACAACTCAATTTGATTATCAAATTGTATTTCCTTGTAAGTTCAGATTTTGAAATTCCCTAACATTATAATATATATATATATGTATGTATGTATATATTTGTGTGTCTGTGTTTGTCCCCCCCCCCCATCTCTTGACAACCAATTTTGGTGTGTTTACATCACAGTAACGTAGTAGTTCAGCATAAAGGACTGGTAGAATAAGCAGTAGGCTTAAAAAGAATAAGTCCTGGGGGTTGATTTGTTCAACTAAAGGCAGTGCTCCAGCATGACTGCAGTCAAGTAAAAAAAGTGATAAAATAATAAAAGAGTAAATCATAATAATAGATCCGTTTCAAAGCCAAAAACCATTTCTCTTTTTTGTTTTTTATTCGAATGACAATATATCATTTATCAAGGCAACGAGCTGGCAGAAATGTTAGCACGCTGGGCAAAATACTTAGCGGTATTTCGTTTGCCACTACGTTCTGAGTTCAAATTCCACTGAGATCGACTTTGCCTTTCATCCTTTCAGGGTTGATTAAATTAGTGCCAGTTATGCCTTGCAGTCGATGTAATTGACTTAATCCGTCCATTTGTCTGTCCTTGTTTGGCCCCTGTATGTTTAGCCCCCTGTGGACGATAAAGGAAATAAATATATCCTTTATAAGTGAATTGTTCGGGAAAACCAACGTTAACATGAATCTTCAACATCACTGCTAACCAACAGCAGTGTTTCTATTGGTATAAAGATTCTGACACAGATATATGATTAAATTTTTTAAATCTCTATTAGTCAAGGAGAAATTTGGAAGTGCTTTCAGATAAAAATAAAGGAAACAATAATAGAAATAAATAATAATGGTATCAAATTTTGCCACAAGGGCAGACATTTTGGGAGAGGTGGTAAGTCGATTACTTGAGCAGACTGAGACTGATATTTAAGTTGAAATTAAATGGACAGAATAAGATTGAAGCTATCAACATCAGGATGGTTTCACTCCTTAGATATAGAGTAGGGGTAATCGCATGGACAGTAGACGAACTAAACAGCTTAGTCAGAAAGGCAAGAAAGTTGCTGACTAGATATGGGATACTCCTCCCAAAAAGTGACACAAGCAGTCTGTATGTACCAAGAAAAAGAGGAGGAAGAGGATTGATTGGATGCAAACACAGCATTAAACCAGAAGAAAACAACATAGCATGGTATGTAAGAAATGCCACAGAATTACTATTATTGGAATTAAGAAGGTCAGGCTTGTGTAGGATGGAAGATTGCAAAGATAAGCACCGTAGAGGCACTTGAGAATGAATGAAACTGAAAATAGGTGGATAATGAAAAGAATGCACGGAAGCCAGATAGCTGCTCTGGCAATGATCCCGCTCAGATGGTGCATGATTATTATTATCAATGTCTGAAATAGGAAGAATTTGAAAGCACTTAAAAGACTGCTGTAAACTTGTGGATGCCTAAGATTACATCCAGTAACACACTGTCCACTTAATTCTTACCAGGAGTAAGACTGAACCAAACCAAAATAATAGTAATAACATTCCTTTCTAATAAAAGAACAAGGTTGAAATGTGGCTAACCACTTTGCCTGGTATGCTAATGGTTCTGCCAGCTTGCTGCCTTATTAATAATCAACGTTGATATCAGCAACATCATGATGACTATTTGCTCTGCTTCCTTTGCCTTTCTGAGCAAAATGCATTCTGGTATATTGCACATCTTTATATTCTGAGTTCAAATTTTGTCAAGGTCAACTTTTCCTTTCATCCTTGTAGAGTCGGTCAAATAAAGACCAGTTGAACACTGGGGTTGATGTAATCAAATTACCCCATTCCCCTGAACTTGCTGACTTTGTGCTAAAATGTGAAACCATTATTATTATTATTATTATAGACAGTGAACTG
This sequence comes from Octopus bimaculoides, assembly GCF_046866305.1. Taxonomy (NCBI): domain Eukaryota; kingdom Metazoa; phylum Mollusca; class Cephalopoda; order Octopoda; family Octopodidae; genus Octopus; species Octopus bimaculoides. Next base: position 32,471,708 of record NC_142931.1, read on the forward strand.
GCAGACTCATTAGCATGCCAAGCAAAATGATAAGTGGCATTTTATCCATCTTTATTTTGTAAGTTTAAATTCTGCCAAAGTTGTCATTGTTCTTTCATCCCTTTAGGGTTGATAAACTAATTACTACTAAACCTTTCCCCGAAACTTTCAAGCTTTGTACCAATAATAGAAAGGATTATTAGCATTAGCGTTATTAAGGCAACAAGCTGACAGAATTATTAGCATGCCAAAATGTTTGTAATATTTCATTTTTGAAAATGTTGCATTAACAGTGCTTGTATGTTAATAATTTATCAGCCACTCCTTTTTCTCTTGCTCATCTTTATTCTTCGCTTCTTGTACGTACCACCATCATCATACACTGATGGTAATGCATTTAAATCTCCACCATCACTCTTATTACTTACAGTCTATTACATCTCCTTTTTATGGCTTCATCAAGGTCAGAAAAGGGAAGAATGAAGAGCAGTGTCCACTTTTACACAGCCTTGAACACATATTAGTAAAAGGAGAAAGAAATTGTGTTCAATGGATTCCTGCAATAAGGAGAATTGTACAAACATATTAAGTTATATGGTCTGATTTGGCCTGAAAGATATCCCAAAGCCAAAATGGGGTGTTGAAATGAATGTTCCATCTGACAGTTACCATTTCCCTAATTTCACTCATAAGGCCTATATTGATCTGAGACTATTGTAGAAGATACTTGTGAATCAAATACACAAACATGTTATTATATAGTAAAAATCTTAATCATTATGGCAATGTTTTACATAGCAAAACTTCATTATTTCATCAATATACAAGCCAATGACAATCTTGTCTTTGGATTTTTAGTCCTAAAACAACTTACAAATGGTTGTGTTTAGTTTATTTTAAAAATAACATGAAGGCTGTTGAAGGAGTCTTACTTTTTGCTGCAGTGACTTAAAAAAAAAAGCTCATGAAATGTCTAATACACTGCACCCCATACAATAAACCATTGTATCATGTATTATATGATATGATCTCAGCCAGTTATGCATATATTGTGTATGCTTTGGTGCTCAATGATTTAATGCTTCTAAAACCTGTTGAGGATTTTAAGGACCAGTACTTTGCTTTAGTTTATAGATAAATATTGCAAATAGGATGATGGTTTAATGCAGGATATTTTCCCAGATGATCATTTACCAATTTCAGTTATTCAATGAAATGAGACAACAATGAATCAAAATGTTCTTTTATCAAAGCTTAGGTAATATAATGTCAGAACCAGCTTAGAATTATTATCATTATTGTTGGTTCCAAATTTTGCACAAAGCCAGCAATTTCAAGGGAGGTGAGTAAATCAACCCCACTGCTCAGCTGGTACTTATTTTATCAACCCAGAAAGGATGAAAGGCAAAGATGATCTTGGTGGAATTTGAACTCAGAATGTAAAGACAAATGGAATGACACTAAGCATTTTGCCAGCTTGCTACCTTTATTAGTATTACTATCATGAAGATTGATATTCACCTTGCTGGCAAAACTGTTAGCACGCAGGGTAAAAATGCTTGGCTGCATTTTTCCTGACTGAGTTCAAACTCCAACAAGGTTGACTTTGCCTCTGATTTTTCAGAGTTGATGAAATATGTACCAGTTGAGCATTGGGGTGATGTATTTGACAGACTCCATCTCTATAAAATTTCAGCTCTTGTGCCTGTTGTAGAAAGGATAATTACTAAGTTTGGCAGATTGTCAGGAAACAGCCTGGGATTTTGAAAACCAGTATATTGTAGAAATAACAGAGCATCTTATAAATTATTTCACAATATCTTACTTAACCTCTCAACATTTTGAACTGAAATCCAGAGGTGAGTTGACTTTTTATCATTTTAGTGGCTCACAGAAAAAGTATCAGCAACTCTTTGTGGTGGTAGTGGGGGTTAGTTTTTCTTTTATTATATAGTCAGTAGGGAAAGTAGTGCCCATGCCTCATCACAGGGCCACCAAAACTAGTGGGAGGGAGAGAAGAATATGTCCTTAAACCAGAGAACTGATGCTTGCAACAGAGTAGACTTCATGGAAGGCACTCAAGGTGCCATGTGGTGATGCTAAACCGGGTAAGAAATCTTGTCTACCAAGTTTACATCCGTCCAGTAATATCAGTAATATTCTCGGGTTCAATTCAGTTGTGACTCACAAATATATTCTAATGATCTTGTGCTACATCAAAATAAATCATCATCATCATCATCATCATCATGATTACTGCTGTTTTAATATCCAAGTGACAAACAATTAAACATTTTATGATCCAAATGTAAATTTACAAAACCTAACTGATTGGCACTAATTCAATCTGTTTGGATTTAATCATTTCATTAAATATCTGAATCCCAGTTTAATTGCAGATTACTGAGCAAAGCTTTCAGGCTTTCATCTAATTGCTTGTTTGCATTTTTGGAATATGTCACAGCTGACTGATGTCATGTGATGTGGGGAAAAAGCCATTTGATTATTTGCAGGGGAAATTTCTTTAGCCCCCCTCTTCTTTCTCTCTCTTTACTCATCTTCTTTTCTCCCTTTCTCCTTCCTTCTCTCCTCTTCTCCCTTCCTCTCTGTATGTATGTGCTGTTTTGGTAATATTTTTGTTTTATGCTAGTAAATATGGGAAAATATTATCCATAACTGAATTTTGCTGAACAGTCACCATGGAAAAGATGTTACAACCTTGCTATTAATTGTTTTCTTAAACAGTCTTCAGTGTTCAGTACAAACGTAACAGGCTAGATATAGTTGTTTGGGTCTGATAAGAATAGATATGTATTGTCATGCAGGTCAGTTGTCCTGCTGATGTATATATCTCTTAAAACAATCAAACTGAAAGATGTTAATGATGGAAAACTGCTTTGAAACCTTCATCTTCTATACCCCAGTTATAAATTCACATTTAGTTAGTTAGTTGGCACTCCGTCGCTTACAAAGTCGAGGGTTCCAGTTCATCCGACCAACGGAACAGCCTGCTCGTGAAATTAACGTGCAAGTGGCTGAGCACTCCACAGACACGTGTACCCTTAACGTAGTTCTCGGGGATATTCAGCGTAACACAGTGTGACAAGGCTGACCCTTTGAATTACAGGCACAACAGAAACAGGAAGTAAGAGTGAGAGAAAGTTGTGGTGAAAGAGTACAGCAGGGTTTGCCACCATCCCCTGCCGGAGCCTCATGGAGCTTTTAGGTGTTTTCGCTCAATAAACACTCACAATGACCGGTCTGAAAATCGAAACCACGAGTCCGCTGCCCTAACCACTGGGCCATAGCGCCTCCACAAATTCACATTTATACTAATAACAATTAGTTCTCTTGGTTTTGTTCATAAATGTTTAAATGACAATCCAGTAAACCTAGAGTTTTCAAAAAATAAATTAACCAATTAATAAGCACATCACATATGCAATCTGTAAGCAGATATTGATGATGATAATTATATATATATATATATATATATATATATATATATATATGTCATTGTTATCCTCATCATTACTATTTAACAACTATTTTCCATGCAGGCATGGAAGAGCTGGCAAACCACCACATATATCATCATCATCATCATCATCATTTATCTTCTGTTTCGATTCTGGCATGGATTGGATGGTTTGGTAGGAGCTGGTAAGGCAAGGAACCATACAAGGCTCCATTGTCTGCTTTGGTATGATTTCTACAGCTGGATGCCCTTCTTAATGCCAACCACTTTACAGACTGGACTGGTGCTTTTTACATGGCACCACCACCAACAGGGTCGACAAGTAACTTGCAAGACAAAAACCCCCTTGGTAGGGAGGAGGAGTAGTAGTGAATGGCGTGGCTTTGTGCCACTTGATGAGAGATTAGAAGTATAGAGAGACAGGGATAGGAGTTTTGTTGAAGAGTAGATACACGAACACTCCAGTTGAAAAGGAATAGAGGGTGAGTTAGAAGAAGATAAGGAGAGCAAACGATAGAGGTGCTCCAGCATGACTACAGCCACATGGCTGAAACAAGTAAAAGAGAGTAATAGAAAGGAGATGGTGTCTAAGATGTGCTAAGACATGCCCTCAAGGGAAATTGGGGGTTGTGAGAATAAGTGGAATGATACAGAGGTTTGGACTGTGTGGGCAAGATAAAAATGACCGAGGCAAATGATGAAGTGAAACGTAGACGTTCAGGGACAGAGGTTGCAGTAGGTAAAGGCATTGAGTGTATTAGCAGACAAGCAAAGTGTTAAATAATGGCAGACAACATAGGCGAGAGAAGGCAAAGAAAAGAGGTGATTTGTGGCGACAGTAGGTTGGGAAAAATAATGAGAAATGCAAGTAGTTTAGGGTGGAAAAGGAAGTAACTGAGAAAGCTGGGGACGCAGTATGTGTTTAGTCTGCTCTCAGGTGGCACCTACATATGCAGGCACACACACTTATGTACATACTTATATGTACGCATTGCGTATATTTATATACGTGTGTGTGATAGGATGGTTGAATCTGTTCTTTTTAATGTTTTAAGCCATACTTGTAAATGTCTAATGTATATTTAGAGGGTATTACAGAGTCCAAGTAACTTGGTAGCAAAACGCACACACACACACACACACACACACACACACACACACACACACACACACTCTCATACATTCATACATACATGTATGAATGTATGAGTGTGTGTGTGTGCTTTGCTTCCAAGTTATTTGGACTCTGTAATACCCACTAAATGGATGTTACTGTCTTACTTTTTGAGCACACTAATACTAAATATGATTCTCCCTGTGGAGTTTATATATATATATATATACATATATATATATATATATATATATATATATATATATATATATATATATTAGGTTGTCCGGAAAGTTTGTGCCAATTTTCAAAGGAAAGAAAAAGGTCAATAATTACTTGCCATTACATTTTTAATCAACCAAATATGAACCATTTTGTTGCACAATGCATTTCCATCTTTCCTTTAACTTGAAAATACCCTCTTCCCAGAATTGAGGTGGTTTCATGGCAAATAGGTCGAAAGGTAAGCTTCTATAAATTGGCACAAACTTTCTGGACAACCCAGTATATATATATATATATATATATATATAAATTTAAATAATAAGGGGGGAAAAATTGAATATTAATTTGATTAATATCAATTTAAAACCAGTGGCCTAGCATTATGAAAAATGGTGTTTGCTGAATTTTCTTGAGAACAATCTTTTCTTAGTGGTCAGACCATAGGTGGTCTACTTCTAGCAAAATGGATGTCCACTTAGTGGTCATCTCTCTTATATGTATGTATGTAATATAATTTTTCTGAATCTGCAGATTTTTCAATATGCTAGGCCACTGGTTTTAAATTGATATTAATCAAATTAATATTCAATTTTTCACCCTTATTATTTAAATTTAAATAACCATGTTCTCTAACTGGCAAAATTCACTGCAGAGAATTATTTTCTGCAGAATTATTTCTGGTATTTGGTGTGCCAGAACAAAGACTTTTGAAATATAACCCCAAATGTAATTGGTAGAACTATATACTTGTTCAATCTCATGCAGATGTCTTGTGTATAATTCTGCAAATTATATTGCCAAGACGATCATACTGAAGAGCTGCGGACAATTACGTAAGTAATTACGTAAGTGGTGACAATGAAACCAGTCTATGATTAATGTCTATATTTTGTATCTTTTCATTTGTCTTGCTCGCTTACGTTTCTTAGTGGTCAGACTATAGGTGGTCTACTTCTAGCAAAATGGATGTCCACTTAGTGGTCATCCCTCTCATATATATATATATGTATATATATATATATATATATATATATATATATATATACTCCACAGGCAGAATCCTATTTAGTATTAGTGCAGTCAAAAAGTAAAACAGTAACAACCAATGATGTCAAAAGTATGAAAGAATTTATGTGTATACAAAAGTTAGAGTGGCATGTTATAAAGCATTGAGAAAAATTTATATAGATAAGAATTACTTGGCAGAGATAGAACAGGGGAAATAATACTGTGCTAGTAAAAGTAAATCTGTTTATACAATATTCAGTAGAAAGGAAGAAATGATTTTTGTTGATGAGAAAAATAAAAAATGAATGTAGAAAAGTTGAATATGGTAAAAAATAAATGACATATGGAAAGAAATCTGATGCATTGAGAGAAATCTGAAGAAGTATAATGTTTAAACTGTATAAAGGAAAAACTTTATAGAACGAATTATTTAACTATTGTAATGAATAATATCATAGACATTTCACCATCTCTTTAATTCCTGATTAACTTGTCCCACCATCATTATTATACAGGAAAATAAGGTAGAAACTAGAAGATGGGAGAATTTGAGAGTGATAGAAATAATATAAGATTTATTCAGGCTATATAGCATTAGAGACAGCCTATCATTTACTGTCTAGATGTAAAATACTTCCTGGGAATTATGTTAAGAAGCAAGATTATATATGGATAGTCTTAACAGTAGCTTGCATAAAGGAAGAAGTACTTATTGAAGGAAATAATGATATGGCTTTTTCTAATCTTTTTTTTTTTTTTTTTCATTGAATCTTCTATTAAAGTTGTTGGTGTAAATATTTTTTTCCAGCTATTTTTCTTGTTCAGACTAAAGTTTCACCATAATGGAGGTGTCAGAACAACAAGCCTACAGGTAAGATTTTATCTCTTACCACTCTACATCAATATCCACATCTTCATCGTTAGCAAAAGTTAGACAACAGTTCAATTTCAAAACTGAGAGTAGTCACTCTGTTGATAATGGAACATTATAGACAGGACGAGGAGAACCACTGTCAACATGATATGATCAGTGGGATGTGGTAACTATTTGATAAGGAAGGTATGATAATGTTTGAATATATTACTACGTAAAATATATCATATAATTTTGTCTGCTTTTTCATGATTGCATGGGGTTGATGGGTCATTGCTTGTCCAGTATCTCACTACTTTTCATTTCCTTTGCAAGAATCAGCATACTGAGATCAGGTCTCACCACTTCTTCTTCCTTTCCACTGGCTCCATCAATTTGTTTTGCTTGACTTCTTCACCCAAATATTATCCTTCATATGTATCACATATCCATATCTTGCACGCTACAGTTCATTCCTCCTAAGCTCATTTTCTCTCTCACTTCATGTGTGCTCATCATTTATGTACATCCAAGCAGAGCTTGATTACCTCGGAAGATTATCATTATTTCTGTTACTAGCTTCCACATCTTTCTGGTCATCTTTATCATCTACACATGTGATTGTTTTTTATTAACATAGTTGTACATGCAGTTAATATATTTGACCATATTTTATTTCTCATGCCCTTCCAGTCTTGGTTATTCTTTATAGGTGAATGTCCTTTCTTTATAGCTTACTGCAACCAGTCAAAGAAAAGCCGATACCAAATATGCTAGTTTCAGGTTTTCTCTTGAAATATATAAATATCTTGCATTATCACTTTATTTGATCTTTTAAAAGTAAATCCATAATTTTAAAATTTTCAATTATACATTCAATGCCATTGAAACATGACAACAACTAAAAGCTAGCAACAAAGTTCCAAATATTTTAAGCTTTTACATATTTCAAATTACCTAGCTTTACTTCAAACCATGATAACCAAAGTTACACTAAGATAGTTATATAGAATAGCCATTTTCAGTACTTTGAAAAGTTATAGATTTCATTGCACTAGACATCAGGAAAACTGCTTCAGGACAGTGTAGCCTCAAAAGAGTTAACTCAATGATTATTGAATTTATTTTTAGAACTTTTACATGTAGTATCTTACTACTGCACATAACTTTGTGAAGTGTCAGCAGTTCTCCATCAAGTTTTAAACTATCTTTGGATTTAACTTTTATTATATTTCTAGAGTACCCATGGTATCAAAAGTAACAACAGTTTCAGGAAAGTTTGGAAATGTTTTAGAATAACAAAAGCAGTTTCATTTTGTCACACATTTTATTAGAAGTATATACACTATAGGGGAAAAACGAATTGGAAACAAAACATAGAGATTGCTTCTGTTATATATATATATATATATATATATATATATATATATATATATAGGTAAGAAGCTTACTTCCCAAACACTTGGTTCTGAGTTCAGTCCCACTGCATGGCACCTTGGGTAAGTGCCTTCTAGTATAGTTTTGGGTTGACCAAAGCCTTGTGAGTGGATTTGGTAGATGGAAACTGAAAGAAGCCTGTTGTATGTGGTGTGTGCATGTGCTGTTTCTTTGTGTCTATATTTGTTCCCCACCCCAGCATTTGACAACCAATGTTGGCATATTTACGTCCTTGTAACTTAGCAGTTCAAAAAGGCTTACAAAGAATAAATCCTGGGGTCAAGTTCTTCAACTAAAACCCTTTGAGGCAGTGCTCCCGGATGGCCACAGTCACATGGCTGAAACAAATAAAAAAAATTAAAGAATATATATATATATATATATATATATATATATATATATATATATGTATGTCATCATCACCATTCAACATCTACCATCCATATATTTCCTTAGTTAGAAACAGGTGAGAGTTGGCAAAAAGAAGGGCATCCTGTCTTAGAATATCTGCCTCTAGGAATTCTACCTGACCTAAGCAAGCTTTGAAAAGTGAATGTTGAAATGATTATGATTATAAGGATGATGATGAGGAGGATACATATACATACACATACATACATCTCATGTAAGGGAGCTGGTTGAAGTTGAGCGTATGAATATAAAATACCTTACAGCTGTATTTTCTTTGAATAATAACTGACACACATTGTTATAGCTTTTATTCCAAACTGCTCTCAGTTAAATTTGCTTGCTTATTTTTACTTTAATTGCCATTCTGGTAATTTAATGAATGATGAAAACCTCATCCTACTACTCACATTCATTTTACTTCTATTGTCATTCACCCACTCTTTCAATACCAATGCAAAGAAAACTAGAAGCCTCCTACTTCCATGTTACTGTGTACTGGTGCCTAATTCTTTAAGTGCAAACTAACTGCCACTCATGTATAGTGGTGTTCATATTAGATAATGTACTTCTAAATATACTACCTGATAATGGCAAAATAGTCACAAACGGGGCTGCTTCCATTATAAGTCTGCTCAATCAAGACTAACCGAGGGCTAAATGACAACAACAGTATAAGACAATCAGATTAGATTGTGAAATATATTCTTCATGCTCCAAATGCCCCGGAAAATTATTGCATGTGGCTAACTGTAGTTTGGAGAAAGCAAAGTATAATTTTGATGTATTAATGTAGGGTGTATGATTTATGAGATGCTCCTATACACCACATAAATAGATACTATTATGTCATATATTTTATTGAGGAGAACTGACAAAGCTACTTAGCAAAACAACAACAACAGGATCAATTTCAATAATGCTGCTTGCAGCATATACAGAGAATTAAATAGATCTTATTCACACTTGACACCAAGATTTCTAAATGATCTAAAATTACAAGTATAGAACCTAAGAAAATATATTTATAAAATTTCTAAATTTTTTTTTCGGTATTTCTTTTTAAAAACTCAATCTAAAATTCTGAAAAGTTTCTAAACCTATATAAGTTGTACAGTGTGGTCTGAAGTGTTACTTTAAAAAATAGATTTATAATTTAAGGTCATAAAGTAATCAGTGACAGTTGCACAAAATGGGAAGAACTTGTGATAAAATAAAATAATTCTGAAGAAATGAGATTCCAAAACTCTCCACACAGAAAAGCCTTAAGAAAATTGGAGCCTTCTTTGCAGCTTGTGGAAACAGATAGCACTTTCATTTGATTTCAGTATAAATAATGGAGCCTATTTGTCTTGGTTTTAAAATCATTTTTACTACCATTCCGATTGTGTTGATTGCTGGATAAACTCAAGATACATATTATTGTGTCAGAAAGTCATATTTGAAGAGCTACATAAAAACATAATAGAGAATCACAAGTACAAATATGCACACTCTCTCCCGTTCTCTCTCACCTTTTCGCATACATTCTTACTAAAAGCAATTAAATTTTTTTTTTTCTTTTGCCTGGAGAAAAGGGATCAGCCCAGGGTATTTGCTGGCCCTCTGCAACCAATGTGACTTATATACTTAACAGTACTTTTGAAAGATTGTAAAACCATGGCTGAATGAAAAACATGCCAAAAAAAATTTACATAGAGAAAGTATCCTGTAGAAGAAAGGTTCGGTTTAGTGCAAAGCCTAGGGAGATAGGACACAACATGGGTGATGAAAGACAAGAGAATCAATACTACCTGAATAGAGATAATGTATGAAAAGTAAGCCCTGAAAATCAAAGGCTACTGCAGTTGAAGTTGAAGAAAGAGAGAGACAGGGACAGGGCAGAAGGCAGCAACGTATCTATAAGTCAGAGAGATTAGAATGCAATTGTGAGGAACTGTGTGCCAATCAAATAAGTGGCTTTTATATGGATTCAGTGGAGAATGTGAGAGGAGTACTCGACTGTAGGTGGGAATGGTGGCAAAGCTCACTAAAGTTTTGCAGAGAATTTGTATATAAGGGCCACTCACTTGAGATGCAGTTTTTGCTATGTTCTGTGGTACTTTTCACCCCTGTTCTTTTGTACTTTTGTTTCAGTCATTGGACTGTAACCATACTTTGAATGACTCCAGTACCTTGAATGACTCCAATACCATACTTTGAATGACTCTTAATGACCCCAGTACATATTTTAATGTGTTGCACTTACTGCATAATTCCCTCTTTTATTGCACATCTTACATATTTTACTTAAACATAGAAGCATCATTTTTAAATGTTCTTTGTGCAAGCACAAATATAGAAATCAAGATGTGGAAGGCAATTAAGCCTCAAAGAAACTACCAATATTACCCAACTAAATATAAAATAAATATAGTATACTATTGAATGTGATTCTTCAATTTAATGATTACCTGTCTTTAAGGACAACTATACATAAATATACATACATGTGTATAATTATACCGATACATGGGTGCAAGTGTCTTCTAAATAGACTTGGGCCAAAGTCTTGTGGTCTTCTGAGAGGATTTGACAGATAGAAACTGAAAGAAGCCTGTAATACACACACACACACACACACACACGCACATACACACACATATTCATATATCTGTGTGTGTGTTGTTGCATTTATGTTTGGCCCCCACCACCACTTGATAATTGGTGTCTGTTTGTTAATACTCTTATAACTTTGCAGTTCACCAAAATGGTGTGATAGAATACATCAGGTTTCAAAAGAATGTACTGGGGAAATTTGTTTATCTAAATACTTCAATGCAGTGCCCCAGCATGGCCGCAGTCCAATGACTGAAACAAGTAAAGAGTAAAAAGAAGACTGATACACATGCACAAATATACATATACGTGCATGTATGTATAAATGCACACTTGTTAGCCCTCAATATTTGTATAAAACAACATTATCAGTGTGTCTTTTTCTATATCGCCCTGTAGCAAAAAACCAATTTATCTTGGTAAATGAACCACAGGTTTACAAATTTGACTGTTACAAGTTTTGAATTTTGATTATTAGGATTTCAACATCAATCTCAGGACTTATCTATTAACCAGGTGTATATTTATCTGCAGAGTTATTTTACCTGATCCTTTATTAATCCGTCTTTGTTTTGCTATTTGACTACATAAATACGTACATACATACATGCATACATACATACATACATACCTACATACATACCTACATGCATACATACATACATACATGCATGCATGTATATATACATGCATGCATGCATATATACATGCATGCATGCATACGTACATACATACATACATATAAACTAGCAAGTTTTAGGGAACAATAAATATTCCATACCAGGTGAGACAACTCCTCTTGAGATGATGATGAAAGATTTCAATATTTCATCATTATTGTGGCTATGTGTGTGTGTGTGGAGTTTTCAGGACATTTATAAGGAAAAAGAAATAGATATAGTCTTTTAGCTGTTTCTGAGATGTTATGGATATCCCTTTATCAGAGACGATGTGAGATGGTTAAATAGAGGTAAATATTTCAGTTTGAAATAGGAATTATTATGGAAAAGGAGGAGATAGGGGAATATAGAGGGAAATAGGAGAAGGAAAGTAGAAATATAAATATAAAATATATGAAGATATTGTAGTTGCAGTTCCATTATTCAAGGAAAGTGGTGTATAGAAGTGGTAAAAAATTTCCTGTACATGGTATGTAATTTCCAATTAATTTCATGTAATTCCATGTTTAGTCATTTTAAAGTATGCGGCTGTGGACTCGGTGCTGCTCATTCGAAAGGGCCTTGTGGTGTGAATGAAAATTTGAGAATGTATTAGTAGTATTTGTGGATAGATGTTGGAGGGTGAGATGTGTATGTTTAGAATGAGATATGTCAAAATGGAAATAAGAAGAGAAAATGAGAGGAAAAAGGGAAAAGAGTGAAAAATCTGAAGAAAGAGTGAAGGGAGTGAGAAAAGTGTTAGTTGGTGGTCAAGATAATGTGAGGGGAGGATGGGAGAGGAGTGGAGGAGATATAGGAAACCTATGTACCATGTACAGGAAGCATTTTTACCTCTTCTATACACCATTTTCCTTGAATAATGGAACTGCAACTACAATATCTTCATATGTTTTATATTTATATTTCTACTTTCCTTCTCCTATTTCCCTCTATATTCCCTATCTCCCTCTTCTCCATAATAATTCCTTATTTTGAACTCAAATATTTACCTCTATTTAACCATCTCACATCGTCTCTGATGAAGGAATATCCACAATATCCCAGATACAGCTGTAAGACTATATCTATATCTATTCCCTTATAAATGTCCTGAAAATTCCCCACAACCTTGGCTTTGTTATCTCATTTTGTCTAATATATATATATACATATGCATGCTAATACAACACCCACATTAGACTCCTCACTCGTATCACTATCGAACCAATAGTTTAACACCGTAAGTCCATACCACTTACTTAACATTACCAGCCACTCTTTGGGTCTTCTAGATACCAATACCTCTCGTATATATATCTTGAATCTTGAGCTTCCATATGGTTTCTGTTGTGTAGTTTCATTCATAAGGTATTAGTTGGCTCAATACTATAATAGAAGACACTTGCTTATATGCACAAAGCAGACCAGAACCTATTATGTTTCTGTTAGAAGACTCAAAAGTTTTATGCCTAATTTTTATGAAATCTAACTCCATTCTTATTTATTTCATGGTAGTTTATATTTTTACAAACATGAAATATTCTGACATCAGTTGAAGTTTGCTGAACAAATTATAGTACAAATATTTTTAACAATTAGCTGCTCTTCATCGTAATAACCAATTGACCACAACATAGTTGATAACACATTATATATTTGTACAGTGGACTGAAATAAGTATATTAATCTATATAGTCTAAAGTTGCAATGCAAATATTTGAGAAAGAGAGCTTTAACCATTTATCATATATTAACTTAAATGTAATTTAAAGTCTAAATCATATTCAAGACTTTTTAGTATCCATGACTGTTTTCTGGTTCTTTGAGTCTGGTGGGAAGAATTTATCTTCTGATCAGATACCTGGTTTGAATTCTTGCTACAGACTGGATTCTACTAAAACCATCCATGGACTGTTTTGTCATTTTAAATCATTGAATTGGATGAAATCTATTACCCAAAAGTACATAGATGTAAATCACCATACATTTATTAATCTATGTGCAACTTTCAAGAAGTTACCTAGAATTTAATATTCTAAACCACTCCCACTTCACTCTACATACACCTCACACATAGCACGTACACATGCATGCATGGATGCACACACACACAGAGCTTGTATGATATACTTGCTATATTTGATGTCTGAAATTCATTTTATTGTTCTTGTTCCTTTCACATTTGACTATCGTCAAATCTAGTTTAATTTTAAATTGTTTATTGCATCTTAAAGTGAATAAGATGTTCCTTGTGGATCCCACAGGTGTCAAGTTACAATGTGAATAATGTCCCTCGTGAATGTAATTTTGAACTGAGCACTCTTGAGGTTTTTCATCACCTCATGGTATTAGTCTGGGTGGATATAAGCCTATCCCTGGTGGTACATTCTGCATTGTTTCCTCTTGCATCCAGTCCGCATGACTAACTGCTATATATAGCTTAAAGAACTTGGATTCAGAAGCCACTGTCTTTCTGTTCAAGGAGGCAAAGTAGAAACAAATGAGGTAATTATACAGCTGTCTTCTTTGTATGATATTTCTGAAATACATTTCCTTTTTCATATTCCTTTTGTGTTTAACTATTGTCTAATCCCAATTAATTTCTAATTACATGTTAAGTGAGTAATATTTCATTAAATTAAATTAGTATGTGCTTTGACAGGCCTATCACACATACTTCCTCCTGTACACACTCACACATATGCACATACAGATACACACACAAAATTGTGCATATACATTCACATACAGATCAACTCAATGTATTTTGTATCATATGCTGATTCTAATTTCTGTCAAAAGCTTGTCTTGTCCTGAAACTAGCATGATATGATACCATCTCATGTCTTGGAAGGATATGCTAGTGAAGGTTCAAAGGAAGAAAAAGTGGAAATTATAATGAATATATCTTTCATTGAAGCAATACTTAGATGATTTGGTAAGTTTTTTAATTGGATTACATCCAATGGCATGACATAAGATATTTTCTACATCACACCCCACAGCAGTACTCAAGAAGACCTATACTCCACAGTAGTACACAAGAAGACCTGTACTCCATAGCAGAAGTGTTAAAACCACTCCCCCTGGTGAAGAGGATTGGCCTACAATACTTCTGTGCTGGTGCTATGTAAAAAGCATTTGTGCAGTGCCACGTAAAAAACACCTGGCACAATCTGAAAAGTGGATGATATTAGGAAGGGCATCCAGCAGCAGAAACCATGCCAAATCAGACTGGAGGCTGGTGTAGCTCTCTAGCTTGCCAGCTCTGGTGAAACTGCCAATCCATGCCTGCATGGACAATGGATATTAAATGATGATGATGATGATGATAAATTTACTCAGTAAAGTCTCATTCCACCTACTCCAGACCCACAGAACTTGAAACGTTGTTAGTTTTGCATTGCTTACAATGATGGATTACATAGCACCCTATAGTACCTTGGTAGAAATGAAATAACCAAGATAAAGTTAAGCATCTTAACTATGTCCATAACATAATAGTGATGAGAGGTTACATGCTCCTGACTTCATTGGTGAGAGTCTAATACATTATTAATGCTCTCATTGATTTGTAACATAAATACAAGACCTCACACTATTTCAGATGAGGTAATAATGAGTCATATCAAACCAGTATTTAACTGGTTCTATTTTATCCACTTCAAAATAATAATAATAAAAATAAACTTTAATCATAATTTGAGCTCAGAATGTAAAGGATTTGATTAAATACTGTTTGGTATTTTGTCCATAGTTCTGCCAATTCTGTTAATCCTCTCAATCACAGCATAAAGAGAATGAGGTGATTATAAATGAGGACCAGAAGTAGATTTGTCTTAGCTTCTATATGAATTCCAATATATAACTTTACTCTGAAGACAAAACCCAATTATCATTATTCCAGCTTCACTGGGTTAAGATTCAACTCGATTGCTACCTTCTTTCTGCTAAAATACATAGCCTTTCTTTCATAACTATAGAAACAATAAAAACTTAAATAGAATAACTTTATTCTAGTTGAGCAAACCTCCTTATGCTTTGAAACTGGATGCGAATGATTTCCCTCAATATCTATAGCAACATACTTCCAAATTACGAAAATGTTGCCTATAATCTGTAGAGGTTTCAGTGATATATAAGAGGGGAAGTAGTATTTTATACACCATAAGCTTTGTCATTTGTCTCAAATCATGATTTCCATATACTTGTTTGCTTAGATAAGTAGAGTTTACACCAATGCATTTTATACAGTGTTGAGTGCTGTATGAATACATGCATGGATTATGGAACTGTCCTCAATGCAACAGAAATAATCATTACAATCCATGTAATGCAGCTTACAATGTTATTTATGAAAACACTATCTTTCTTTAAGTCATTGCAGTCGGCAAATACACAAATATATACTGCACTTATCAGTCCTTCTGTCTACCATGCTGTGTTTAGTTTATGATATTGGCAACTGAGTGTCCAGTTAGGGCAGTAATATTGTTGGTCAAGCTAGAATAAAATGAGATAATAATATTATATACAATCAAATAATATTTCCTAGTTAAAGACATTCGGTAGGATGAAAATGATAAAGAGAGAGATATAAAAGAAGGAAATTTAGTAAGAATCAGAGAGTGACAGTAAGAGAATAAGGGGGGTTTAAACAAGCAAATGCTAGAGATAGAAAGTAAAATTGATTAAGGAGAATTAGAAGAGAATGTAACATATAATAAGATATCAACAATTTATAAAATCCCATTTTCTTACTACAACTACCACCATCAAACCATCTCTACTACCACCACCACCACTACCACCCTGGGGCTCTTCAGAAAGCAATGGTAATATATTGGTACACCAATAGATCCTAAATTTGTTCTTGGAAAAATTCAATAAAAGCATTCTCCCACCTCTCATAAATCTGAGTTATATATGTATGCTATTTTAGTTTGATCCACTACACTGCAAAAAGTCATTGAATGACTGCTAAAGAAGGTGAAGTTTACTAGGAAAGTTTAGTGGTGGTGGTGGTGGTGGTGTAGAGACAGATAGAAGTAAAATAAATAAATGATATAAAAACCACAAAATGAAACAATGAAAATAACAGACAGCCAAAACCTCATAAAATGTGTTGAATTGCTTTCTATAATGGCTTGCAATTGTCTGCATTTGAGTAGGTAATCTAGTTGAATGTCTATGCTCAAGGAACAACTGTTGTTACCAATTTCATATTATCTATCTCCCTTCTCAACCAGAAGTAGACATTTTAGTTTTGGTTTTGTACATCAATTCATATTTCTCTTTCCAATTTTACAGCCAATTGTCAAATAACGATCTCTCTCTCTCTCTCTCTCTCTCATTTTCATTTTTTCATTAGTATTTCTTTTATGTTTTTATCCTACATATCTATGGTTTTTATCCTCATCCTTTCTTCCTCTTTCTATTCAGTAATTTTTTTGAATGACATTTTGCAAACATGAAAATTCACTAGAGATATTTTTTCGCCCCATTTCTCATATAGAAATCTACATGAGAATTACCAAATATAAAATCCCAATATATAACTTTACTCTGAAGACAAAACCCAATTGAGCTGAAAGCATTTTATTGTAGATGGTTTGGAGAAGATTTTCTGACCAGCTCTTTTCAAAAACTAAAAAAACAACAAGGAATGAAAAACAAATCTGTTAATAGAATCAGAGCTGGTATCAAGTCATGATGATTTGTATACTTATTTAAATTATCCCCATTATAATTTCCTACCTAACATTGTACAAGCTAGGCTATTAAAATGAGATGACTTGATGACAGTTATGTATTTTATAGGAAAAACTGAAGCACTTGATATTCTCTGACAAAAAAAAAGTGAGGAAAGAATGAAGAAAATTGAAAAAAACCCCCAAAAACTCAGAAGAAATGGAAATGGAAAGAGGCAGTATAAGACAGAAAGATGTTACAGTTGTAAAAGTTACCACTTTTTCAAAACAAATTTATTATTCTACTGAAATTGACTTATATCAGCAAGTTTTATCTGAAGAATGTGTACTGTGTTTATGACAATAATACACTTTGCTCACCATGTATGTGTCTTTATATAGATATCATGGTGTCTCTCACCATAAAATGGCTGTGCAGCTGACTAGCGACTTGTTAGTTCCAAGTAATGAGTTTAAAACTTTCTTTGGGCCTAGAGTAAGTAACAAAGAACTGTTCTAGTGTACTCTTCCTGTGAGATATTCGACTCAGTATTAGGCAGTAACATGATCATGTGGTTAAGAAGTTCAAATGTTCTGTTTGCTAACATGTGGCTCTGCATTTACTCCATAAGACAAATGTCTTCCATCATAGCATTGAGTAGATTCAAACTTTGTGTATGTTATTTTACTCAGAGAAATTGTATACAAACCTGTCAGATGAATTGTTTTCATTTGTTAAAACTAGAATTAATCTGACCCTAGATTAACACCACTAACTAGCTATTGGGAGTATTAAATGGAGTTTACAATATTGTAAACATTTAGACTGGTTGTTTGATCTAAGGATATCAAGACCTCTTTCTCCCACAAAACTCAGAATCCCTGAAAAGGTCTAGGGATGCAAACTGATAAAATATAAAATGAGAGATCACAGATGTTCAAGTGTTTATTCTAATCAAATCAACCCTGTTTGCTTAGATCCATGATCAAAAATATTCCAGTTATGGCCATTGCACCTTATCTAAAAGAACATGATCCAAAGCATCTTACTTTTGTAAGATGTTACATTTTAATAGTGGAGGCGCAATGGCCCAGTGGTTAGGGCAGCGGACTTGCGGTCATAGGATCGCGGTTTTGATTCCCAGACCGGGCATTGTGAGTGTTTATTGAGCGAAAACATCTAAAGCTCCACGAGGCTCCGGCAGGGGATCGTGGCGAACCCTGCTGTACTCTTTCACCACAACTTTCTCTCACTCTTACTTCCTGTTTCTGTTGTGCCTGTAATTCGAAGGGCCAGCCTTATCACTCTGTGTCATGCTGAATTTCCCTGAGAACTACGTTAATGGTACACGTGTCTGTGGAGTGCTCGGCCACTTGCACGTTAATTTCATGAGCAGGCTGCTCCATCGATCGGATCAACTGGAACCCTCATCGTCGTAAGCGACGGAGTGCCAACAACAACAACAACAACATTGTAATAAAGGATTTTCACTGCTATTTCTGGCTTGAAGTCCATACATACCAGTGAGGGAATGTCTATGAAGTGACTTGGCATGCTAGATATAGCAGTTAAATTAATATTTAGATTACATATTACTGTGTTAAAATAAAAACGCTGCATTGGGCAATATAGTCATGTATATTTAAAAGTTGACAGATGAGGGTTGAGATGCGATAAACAATAACTTCTCTAGTATTCTTTAGTCTACAAAGTAGCCATTCCTTTAACTTTCATTTTCAGTTGAATTTTTACACATGTCCATCAGTAAAAAGCATAATCGACAGACCATTTGATTATAGCTGTTACTATAAACTAGTTAAGGAAGACAGAAGGTGAGTAATGATCATTGCCATCATCAGTATCACCACAACCACCACCATCACCACCACCACCTCTCTCACCTCCCTTGATGAAATTAACATCATGATTCCTTCACAGTTCCACTACCTATATTTTCTTTCATTATCTTCATCATTGTCTTTCATCTCCTCCCACACTCTGTTCATCCACTTCACCTCTGCTATTATCATTATCAATTAATATCTGATTAATTCAAGTTAGCTTATTTGCTTCAATACTTTTAAAAAATTATAAAATATAACCATCATATTTTTTTCAAAATAAAATTCTATTAGAGGAAAAAAATGCAAATATAAAACACAAGGAAATACAAAAAATATACCAAAAACATTGAAAACAAAAGCAACCGTCATATCAAACACAAGAGAGCAAAACAAAAAATCTCTATCCTCTATACATCACCATAACAACCTTATCATATCTGAAAGTCTGGCGCTTAACAGATTGTAGTTGCCAACTGCTAAAATTATCCAAACTTACCATTCTTAATAGGCTTGCAGACTAATTAAAATGTAATGATAACCTGCATGCAACAAAAGAGGAATTTCTTCCTTTGTCTTAAAAGAAATTTTTTTTTTTTGTTTTCAATGTCTGTATGTGAAGGGAAGGGGGGGATTTTTTGTTTTTTTTTTTTGTTTTAACATTTTTCAAACTCAGATTATTTCAAACAAATAAACGGCAATGAAATCATATGAACACACTCACATACACACATGTGTGCATACACACACACACACACACACACACATGCATAAGTATATATGTACGTATACATCTATACACACACACATCACAAACACACACACTTACATACACACATGTATATACACTACTATATATAGCAACAAACAAAAACATGAAAAGAAAAAAGAAGGCAAATTATAATATAAATAACAAAAATGGGATAATCTTTTGAATTGGATGTTTCATGTTAGCTGTTGTGTTTCTTGCTTCTGATTGTTGTTCTTGATCTGGACACTGTTATGTTTGTTATTGCTGTTTTTGTTGTTGTTACTGTTGAGGTTTTAAGACTGCCAATAGCATTTGCATTCTTAGTAGAATAATTACAGAGCTAATGAATACGATAATTAGTTCCTAGCTTTGGATATTGTCACTTCAGTCTTGGAGACTAGTTTGCTGATCAGAGACAGCAGTCACTATGTCTGCCTTTACTATATCTCTACAGATAAGCCGAGAGGCTTATAGGAAGCAAAAAGGAAAATTAAACAAAGAAATATGCTGTTCAGCATATTGGAGAAACATTAAAACTAATACTTCATACATTGATAATGATCATAGAGTGACAAGGAGTAAAAATATTAAACATAATAAAGAATGAATGGGAGAAAGAGTAAAAGAAACAAGGGAGGGGTAAAGAGGGGAAACTCCCCTTATGAAATGAAACATTTCAGAAACATGCTTCATGTACAGACATATGCTTAGGAACATACACACAACTGGCTCCCTCATGATCAAAAGTTAAGTGTGAAGGGATGTTTTATTTCTGACAGTTTAAATTGTATAGTTATTTTATGTTAGTATTTCCTATCAATCATGTGACCTCTTTTGTATTTTCCTCTCTCTCTCTCTCTCTCTCTCTCTCTCTCTCTCTCTCTCTCTCTCTCTAACAACCTTCTAGTCTATCTATCCACCCACTGAACAAACCAGCCAGCCAGCCAGATTTCTTCCATTGTCCTTCAGTTTATATACCATCTCTCCCTCGCTCTCTCTCTAGCTCTTACAATATTCATTTATTGTCTTTATGCATCTTCCATTCTACCCCTCCTTTTTCCCTTTTATCTCTCTCCACGCATACATACACTATATATTTATGCCTATAAGTTTTTGTATATATAATATACATCATATCAGGACAATTACCCCACCACCACCACCACACGAGGAAATTACCCCACCAAGGACAATTCCCCCTGATGGCAACTACCTCCTAGGACGATTACCCCACTTGGCTAATTACCCCCTCTCTAATATAATAAGAAGTTTGAAATAATCATCTGTTGTCCTCGGGGGTAATTATCCTTGGTGGGATTATTGTCCATGGTGGGTACATGTCCTAGACTCAAAATACATAATACAAACATGCACACATGTGCATGTATACACACACACAAATATGAATGTATATATACACACATATATATTCTAGGTTTTACAAATGACACTCCATATCCTTACATCTTGTAAGGAGCGATTAAAAGGGTTGGCATCAAAAAAGACATCCAGCTGCAAAACGCTCTCAAAATGTCCTTTCCAACCCATTCTACCATAGAGAAGGGGATAAAAATGGGATGAAGATGGTGACGACGATGAATGTGTATATATATATATATATATATATATATATATGGGAGAATATACAAATAATAACAACAGACGAGGACAGGTGGTGTAAATAACAAAAGGATATATTAGTATGACGCTCGGGAATACGGAAAGTCTTTGACGTTTCGAGCTACGCTCTTCAACAGAAAGAATACGGAGACAAGGAGAAAAAAAATTGAATAGTGTTCAGTCAACGGTCAATCATAATAATATATACCTTCTGTCTTTTACTTGTTTCAGTTATTAGACTGTGGCCATGCTGAGCACTGCCATAAGGAATTTTAGTCAAACAAATCGACCCCAGTAAGACCAGTACTCATTTGTATTGGTCACTTGCACTGAACTGTTAGGTTATGGGATTTAACTACACCAACACTTGTTGACAATTGGTGTTGATGTGTTTATGTCCCCATAACTTAGTGGGACATACACAGATACAAATACGCCCCCCCCAAAAAAAAACACACATACAAAAGGCTTCTTTCAGTTTCCATCTATCATATCTACTCACAAGGCTTTGATCAGCCTGAGGCTATAGTAGAGGACACTTGCCCAAGATGCCACAGAGTGGAACTGAACTTGGAACCATGTGGCTGAGAAGCAAACTTCTTACCATACAGCTACACCTGTGCTTATGATATAATATATCTACACACACTTTTATATATAGTTGCTTTACCTCTCCATCTATCTTACTTTACCTCTTTCAAGTATCTCCTCCCGACACGATATTTCTCTCTCTGTCTAAATATCTTTACTTTCTCTGTTACTGCTTCTTTCATATCTTGTTTACTTACTCTAGTTCTATTATGAAAATCAAAAATTATGATGAATTATTTCCAATATATAATAGACTGTAGTTAGAATGAATTAATTTCTGTTTTGTTTACTCCATAATTTTCTGTTTTCTTTTAATTTAAATTTTCATGATTTTAGTTTGAGCATCCCATTGGAAGCTAAAGAGACATGGAGACAGGAAACCTACTAAAAATTAAGTTGATTATATTATTTAATAAAGTAATGTGAAATAATAAACAAAAGATTTAATATAAACTGGTAAAAAAATAATATTTTAACATGTAATTAAAATCTTTTAATTCCATTAATATCACTATGCAAATTCCACATTCTGTTTCTCACCACCACGACCACCATCAAATATTAATCCGTAAGTAAATATATAAACTACAAACAAACACTTTTTACTTTAATAGAGGAACTAATTATTGCAGCAGTGATTGCAATGGTGTCATTAATGAAAGAAATATCTGCATGTATTTCTTAATTTCATGCATGCATGAATATAGGTATATGAATCTGTATAATACTGCTGCTGCTGCTACTGCTGCTACTGTTGCTGCTGCTGCTACTAATAGTACTACTACTGCTGCAGCTACTTCTACTACTACTACTACTACTACTACTGCAGCTACTACTATTACTGCTGCTGCTGCTGCCACCACTACTACTACTACTACTACTACTACTACTACTGCTGTTGCTGTTGCTAGTCACCCAATTTCACCATCATCACCACCATCGTTGCAATGATCATCATCCTCACCACCACTACCACCATCATCGTTTATATTTGTTTTCCACGGTGGCATGAGTCAGAGAAGTCCTCATAATCCAAGTTAGTCCCTAATGAGTAGTGCTGCTTTAATAGACAGGGCTTAGAACCATGTCTTGCTAATATTTTACATTTTTACTTGATACAAAGCATGTCCAGCTATGTATGGACATCCTTCTTATCACCAACCCCTTTGCAGAGTGTATTGACAGTATTTCGCAATAGCTTCTCATGTAATTACATTGAGATGCATGATTAAAGGGTCATCTCACCTGAACACTTTCACTTCTCATTCACCAAAAATTTTAAAAAGTACTGGGTGCATTTCATCATGGTACCAGCATAGGAGGGATTGCATAAATAGACCTTGTTACTCCAAGGGTTGTACAACATTTCTGTTTATATGTATGTCTCTGTCTGTCTGTCTGTCTCTTTCTCTCTTTCTCTCTATCTATCTGTCTGTCTGTCTGTCTGTCTGTCTGTTTGCCTATCTATCTATATCTACCTATCTATATATTTATATATCTCTCTTTTATCTATCTATCCATCTATCCATCAAGTTATATATTTATTTGTCTACTTGTCTACCTGCCAGCATGTCGGTGTGTATGTTTGTACAGATACATACATGCATGTGTGCGTACACCTATACATATATAATTATATATTCCCAGGAGTGACAAGTTTATAGGAATATGGCCAGAACACTTACAATAAAGTATTCAAAATGATATACATAATTGTCAATACATTCAACAAAAAATATTTATTGTTTCACCCATGAGATCTTCAGGAACAACCATCAGTTTTGGATTTTGCTAGTTTTATAGAATCAATGCAAAAAAAGAAAAGATTACATTCATACCCTAACCAATTCCTACAGTTGTCACCTACTCTTCCCTCACTCCTCTATTGATTATCCCTTCAAACCTTGTTCTTCATTAAGTATGTTCATGCCCTCGTTAATTCCTTATCTCTCATTCTCTCATACACGTTTGTAACCTCTACCTGCCTATATACCTAGTTCTGTCCTCATTTTCTTCCACTTATATCATATTTCAGGGATTCATGCTGATGCCTCTTCACTACTATCTTTATTTCCACCCTGATTACCCTCATCATCTCTTCCAAAATGTAACCATATAACCTCTCTGCAACAAGAATCCTTTCCTACTGTAGTTCTTACTCCCATACTTTGACCCTTCATCTCCTAGCTTAAAATCACCTCTCTCCTCCCCATATGTCTGTCCTTGCAAGCTACACAGTAACCTCACTAGTCTTCACTACTTCATCTTATGCTTTCCTAGGTTTCCCTCTTCCACATGTGTTACTCATATTTAGCAATTATCACTTCTTTGTGCAGCTATATAGACTACATGCATAGTCTTCTCTTTTGCACACTGCATAAAATGCCCCTCATACCCAATGTTTCTCTTAATAGAATTGCATTTTGTTATTCATAGATATTGACATTGAACATCCTGTGAAGCATGCTAGCTTAACTTCTCTCAAGTCGCTACATATATTATGCATTCACAAGCTACATTTCTCTACCATGTAGCATTGCTGTTTGTATACAAGCATCATATCATCTACCTTTTACCCTGAGCTCTTGTTAACAACAGAGTGAATAGCTCTCTGAAGTTTCTCCAGCCAGATTATATTCAAGCAACTATACTTTCTCACATCCTACTTCATTCTTAATTAGATCACTTAGGTAACAGAAACTTCTAAGAATGCTCTTTGGCATACAAGAAAACCCATTTCCCATGTATTCTTAGTATTTATTGCTCCAGTGCATCTGCCTCAAAGTCTCTATTATACTTTCTGTAATTCCACTGCACCTCTTAGTTGTCCATAGATCGCGATGAGTGCACCTACACTTTTTGTCTATATCAAACAGAAACATTTCCTGAATGGATCAGCATACTGTCAGTTTTCTTGCTTACTAGGACTTGAGTTTTTCACACACAATCACACATACTGACATCATGACCACATATAACAGCACAAAGGCAAAGACTGTAGCATATGCACGGATCCATACATACATGTGCACACGCACACATATACACACACACACACACACACATACACAAACAAGCAGGTTCAAAAAGTATTTACACGCATACAAAAAAAATATGTGGGCAGATGTTTGTATTTACATACAAACACCTGCTCATATATAAGCACATGTTCGCACAAATGTACATTTATGCCGATGGATAAAGGGGAAAATAGAAAAGAAGCAATTTAAAATAACTGGCTGCAAATAAATACAACAGTCATTTAAAAAGTAAGTAAATAAACATTAAAAAAGATAATAAAAAATAAATAAAAATAGAGAAATAAAACAAAGAGCAAATTAGCTAATTAAGGACATGAAAAACAGTGACATATAAATAAATATATGTACTCATCAACCTCTCACATACGCACACATACACACATTCACTCACACACTAAATGAAATAAACATGCATATATATATTATATGAACACACTTGAGTGTGCGTACATTTTTAGATGTACAGACAGATTGGACACAATGAAAGATGCAGGAAAGCAAATATGGAGGGATGTAAATGAAAGGCAATGCCATTGCCAAATGTTATAAATTAAATGAAATGGTATTAAACTACGCTCAATACTAAAGACCTCTTGTGTGGAGCGTAGCAGACAATTTTTTATGACATTCAGAATGCTGTATAGGAAGCAGAGTGCATGCTGTATAGGTAAGAGAAAGGTACACAAGAAAAAGTTTATAATAATAAGAATAATAATATTTTCTATTATAGGCACAAGGCCTGAAATCTTGGAGGATGGGAAGAGTCAATTACATCGAAACCAGTGTGTGACTGATGCTTGTTCCATCAACCCTGAAAGTTGACCTCAGTGAAATTCGAATTCAGAGCAGAAGGATGGCTCCCGTAGCATTTGATCTTAACTGATTAAAAGTGTTATCATGTACATTGTTTTGTCCTGGTATAAAACATGGGCTACAGCAAATATTCTTCTCAATACCAGATTTACTTGTCAGTTGAGCATGTCCCTTAATGGCTGATGATATGTTCATCTGTGATCAAGAGCAGGAATTGTCGGGGAGCATCATAGCCATGTGTTTTGAGGAATTCTTTGGGGTTTCAATAATTCACCTCTGGAAACATGGGTGTTTCATTCATCATCCTTAAACAAACCTTATTCAGGTACCTTTTGAGAAGGATGGGCTACTCAACCTGAAGAAAA
>NC_142931.1:32503179-32505679 GCF_046866305.1 Octopus bimaculoides
TATACTATCCTAAGTATTATGAAAGGATGCAGTAGACAGCAGCTGAAAGGATCCCATTGCATATGTATATATGAATACAAGGTGACTTATCCATCCCCATTATCATCATCATTGTTTAACATCCATTTTCCATGCTAGCATAAGTCGGATGATTTGATAGGAGCTGTCCAGACTCATAAATTAATATGAGTACTTGCAAAAGCTTGAAAGAAATGAAAGTAGCATAGATGGGTACTGTTAATGTGTACACACGACAAATTTAAATGTAAATGATTTAAGATGAAAACTGCATAAGAGTCATCAGATGTTGTGTGCAAGAGAGAAGACTGTACTGGTTTTGTTATGTAATGCATATGGATGAGGACAACCGTGTAAAGAAGTGCCGAGAGAACCCATGGAAAGGGTAGGACCAGGAAGAAATAGGACAAACTGGTGAGAAAGGGTATTTAGATGCTGACCCACACTGTGGAAGTGACAAGGAACAAGGAGTTGTGGTAATTTGCTACTCTTGAGAAGATGCACTAAGCTAAGTAACATCATGGTCATCCATGCATACAGGCATGCACTTTACAGGTGCTGGTGCCTCATAAAATGCATTTGTGCTGGTACTGCATCAATGCACCTATGCTGGTGGCATGTAGAAAGCACCCTGCACCCTCTGTAAACTGGTTGGCATTAGGAAGGGCATCCAGCTGTAGAAACCATGCCACAACAGACAATTGGAGTCTGGACAGCTCCTGTCAAATCATCCAACTCATGCTAGCATGGAAAATGGACATTAAACGATGATGATGATGGAGATGGATGTGTCACCTTGTCTCTGCATCACATGATGGTTGTAAACAAGTACCACCTAACGTACAAGTCGTTCATTCATTTCCAGTCTTCTCTAAAAACCATAGGGGAAACAATAACTCCTTTGAATACAGGTGAGGAATATTTGCTCCAGCAAGTTCTGTCTGGCCCAAACGAGTATGGTGAAATGGATGTTAAAATGACAATGATAATGATGGTGGTGGTGGTGAGGATGATGATGACAATGGCAACAATGATGGTAATGATGATGATGAGGCTCTTATTCATGCACACACACACACACACACACACACACACACACACACACACACACACACATATATATATATACACACACACACAAGGGACATTCACACAGTTTCTGTCAGTCTGTTTCAATCACAAGACATATGAGATTGACATCAAATTTTATATTAAAAATATTATGTGTATATAGATATGAATATTACAAAAATCAGGTTGGATCATGAGACATCTCAATTCTTGCTCACTTTACTAGAAATAACTGTCAAATCTACCTCAGTCACAGCATGCCACCTTAAAATAGCACAGCCCATTAGATAATGCAGTTCTTTATACACTATGGGATGGCCATGGCTGGAATATCTTTGATAATACATTAGCTAGATCAGAACAGAGCTGGAGCTAAATAACAGTAAAAGTATTCTTTTGATGTCTAGCCATATAATGTATTTTGTTTCCCATAATATTTTATATTTAAACTGAAAATTGTTATCAATTTTCAATAGCTTTCTTACATTGTCATAAATTCTTTCTAAAACTAAAATGACAGAGTTTTACATATTGTGTTTGAGATCAAAAATCTACAACATTCTGATATGTCATAATCTACACTATCAAAGCCATACTGGTTTTAATTCAATCTTCATTAATAAAATCATTCATTGTAATGTGTGCAGTATTTTATATAGAATTAACAAAAGGAAAATGATATAATTTTCCCATTCTACTTTGTCTTTAGCACAAAACAGAAGCCTACATCTATTGTTGTATGATTTTTGTCAATATTCAGCAACCATAGTAAAAAGACAAGTTTAAATTGGATTTACTATCAATAAATTCTTACCTAAAGATACACCACTATACTAATTTGATTATCACTGAATGAAAATATTAATGTGATTTAAGATGATTTAAGGCATTTGTCAAATGTAAACCTGAATATGCAAGTTTGATGTTTGCAATTAAATGTAAAGTAACATTTAAAATAATGTGAACAAAAATATATAAACTTACTTGTATTCATGTTACAAATATAAAATGAATGAAAGACAAAAATGGAACCATTTTAATAATTGTTAATATGCTGGTTGTCTATCATATCTGCTTATGTTACCAATATTACTACGATTGGTTTTAATTTTATTACTCTGTTATCATTTTAAATACTATTAATACTTTGGAATTCATTTATTAACTAACTTT
This sequence comes from Octopus bimaculoides, assembly GCF_046866305.1. Classification (NCBI taxonomy): domain Eukaryota; kingdom Metazoa; phylum Mollusca; class Cephalopoda; order Octopoda; family Octopodidae; genus Octopus; species Octopus bimaculoides. The sequence goes on from NC_142931.1 coordinate 32,505,442, forward strand.
AATCTCAGTGATGGGTAACTAACCATCCAGAATCAACCCTATGTTATCAATACAGTTTATTCATATTAAGTCTATCAATTGTGCAGAGGTGAGTGGCAAAAATTAGGACATTCTCATCTGGATTTAAATCAACACCATTATTCTAGCAACTAATAGTGTGATTGCTCCACTTTACTTCCTCAAAGGGAAATCACTTAAAAGCAAACATTGTTATATCAGAGACACAAATGCTGTTATA
>NC_142931.1:32510679-32535679 GCF_046866305.1 Octopus bimaculoides
AAGAAATTATTAGTATTTCCAGCAGAGTATTTTTAATAACATTTTCCCCCCACTATTTTTAATTAGAAAGGCAATTTAATTTGATGCAGGTTAATAATTATAAAACATTTCATTCTTCATGGCCTAGTTTTACAGTTTGTTTTTTATTCTTTGGTGTGAGGGAAGGATATTATTGCCATAGTCTTTTTATATTCTTCTAGACTGAAGAATCAACATAATTAGATGAGGTTAGTAATTAATTGGAAAATAAGGTTAGAGTTTGAAAGCAATTGGCATGAAGCAAGCTTGGGAGGGATTAGCCTAAGGAAAGATATTCCATACATATGTGATGACCTGGCAGAGTCATTAGTATATCAAAACTAATGCCTTGTGGCATTCATTCTGACTTTCTGAGTTCAAATTTCATTGAGGTCAACCTAACTTTTCATCTGTTGGGTGTCACCAAAAATGTACCAACTCAGGGCAGTGGTTTAGCAAAAATGAATGCCTTGCAGGGTTTGTTCTAGCCCTTGGTATTTTGATTTCAAATCTCACTGAAGTTTACAAATGTTGTAAACTTAATCTGTCAGCTATTTTAACACTGCTTCTTGACTTCTTGGATGCCTTTAGCATTGCCCATTTAGGCAAGTTCTCCAATTTAAGTATACCTTGCTTCCTCCTACCATGATTAGAGGCCCTGTGAAAAGTTGTAAGTATTTCCTTACTTTCTGATAAAAAGATGTTTTTAAATTATTAGAGATGGAGAGATAGGAAACTCCTCAAATAGTTTGCATCCTTCATGAATGTGGATATTATGCTTACACATTTCCAGTCCTATGGAACATCACCAATCTCTCCATAATTCCAGTATAAACTAGTAGACAACAACAAATAAGTTTGACTTATAAATATTTAGACTTCTGCTGAGATCTCATCCAGTTCAGAATTTTATATTTGAGAATCACATGGTTGCAAACAACACATTCTCTACATTTGGTAGATCATTCCTTGACACAATGCCAATATGAAGTGTCACATTTTTCAGAGTTTCATGCTGTATGTACCCTTGACATACATACATACATACATACATACATACACACATACATACATACAGACCGACAGACAGACAGAGTCAGACAAGAAAAAGTAAAAACAGTATGCACTATCGTAGAGGTCAGCTGTTCTGCTGATGTGAATATCTCTTAGAAAATCAAAGAGAAAGAGAATAGCTATTGACAACTGCATCGAAACTTCCTGTTTCTATATACAGATTGTAAATTCACATTTATACTAATAATTTTGTGGATAAATGCCTAAGTGACAATCTAGATTAGCTAGGCTTTCAGAAAAAGGAATTAACCAACTAACTTACAGATTATAAATACAATCTGTAAGTGGAGGAGTAGAAATTTGTAAGACTTTTCTAAAGTTTAAAATGTGACATCGTTTTTGTTATCTACATTCCAAAAAATAGAGAGCTTTGTATCTTTGTTAGAAGCCAACTTATTCCTCAAATAAAGAATTTGAATAATCAGAAACAGAAGAGAACTTACATACATGTATATCAGATGCATATAAAAAATTGTTGAGAATGTAGGTACACAAAGCTTGTGCATAGAAACTGAAAGAGTGTAGTGTTATCAGTTCTACAAGCAAAAGTCAGTTTAGAGATGACAGCGAGTATGTTATTGATGTCAAGTAGAAAGACTTTTGATGAAAAAAAATAGCTAATCCATGGACTATGTCTTACATGAAAGAATAGAAGTTAGATAGAATGGAGTATCATAATTGTAAATTTGCTATTAAGCTGGTAAGTAATACATAAGGAGCTTATAGGGAAGATTCCTCAGTAGATTTTCAGGTTAAACAAGTCGAAGCATTTTAATGATATCAAAAGTAAAAACTTTGCCTGTCGATATGTAGTGCTGTCTTAAGGAATGGACACACTATGTAGTAGTCCGTGGGCCTCATAAGCCTTTGGAGCCCAATTCTGATTTATGCATTCTGTGCCTTGCTGTCAATAAATACAATAGGGCCCAATACATTGATTTTCTTAAGAGCATATAATACCACCAAGATGGCCCTGCAAATGTGTAATAGAGAAGCTTTGGTATTCAATGAACTTGGCTTTATAAAAATTATAAAAGTGATGACTAAGAAAATATTTTCAAGAAGTTTATGAGATGAACACTTAGAACTCTTCTACTACTTTAAAGATGTTGGATGTACAAGCAATAATTAGCGAGATCAAAAAGATGAATTTTCCTTTAGAATTGATCAATTTCTTTGCTGATTTAAATATCTCAAGATAAACTTCTATTTCCAGAGCAGAATTTAAAAGTTGTAGAAGAGACAACTTGGCCAATTCCAAAATGCCTGGTGGATAACTTGCTGCCTTACTCTTGGAGCTACTAGAAAGAGTCATGACTAAACAATATAGATAAAATAATTTAGAGGTGGTTTGAAACACTTTTCAAAATTGCCATCTTGTTATAAATTAGAGACTGGACCTGATATGTTCTTTAGCAATGCATCAAATTTATAAATATTATTATGTATCTTGATAAGGCAGTGAACTGGCAGAATTGTTAGAACATCCGACAAAATGCTTGACAGAATTTCTTCTGGTTCTTTACATGCTGTGTTCAAATTCTACCAAGGTCGACTGTGCTTTTCCTCATTTTTGGGGTAGGTAAAACAAGAACCAGTTGAGCACTGTAGCAAATGTAATTGACTTGCCTCCACCTGCCATATTTCAGTCTTTTATCTATAATTGAAAGAATTATCTTATGTCTCAATGAGAGTTCTTGATTGAAATCTCAATTTAGTATTCAGCATATATTTTGGGTTAGTAGATGTTTATCAGTCATATTATTGATTGTCCAGGACAAAATGTGATGTGTGGACTGCCACTTTTCAAACCTAATCAACATCAGTCTGCAGCAATTGATTCCAATAAATGGAGTTAATAACATCTTAAAAAATTATTATCAAAAGAAAAAAATGTTTTTAATCTCTAATGAATATTTTTTTTTTTATATAAATATTAGTATTTTTAGCTTTAGAGCTTCAGGTAGAATTAAAATGGAAGCTAACTGACCTGAATGACTACATGCAAAATTTCCATACATTAGATTTGCGGTAATTTGATTAATAAAGGTAATTTTGATAACACAGTCATTAATATGATTAATTCTAGTTGGTAAGATAATGAAAGGTAAGAGACAATTATTATTCATTATACCCAGGTACTCATTTATGATTTCATCAGGAAAAGGGATCATCATCATCATCATCAATACCACCTCCATCACTCTCACTGCTATATCGCTGCCACCAACACAGCCACCACTACTACCACTGCCACTACTGCTACTGTCACCACCACCACAACCACCAACACCATTATCTTCCTCTTCATCATCATTGCTTCAGAGGTTATACTTTCTTTCCAAGGCTTACATGGCTTGGAGGGATAATTGATACAGAATTTCCCCAATCTTTTATCATCTTTCTTTCCATTTCTTAGTCAAAGATGGAAGAGAAATGCTCTTGATCACTTTCAGGGCCTCTGTAACTAGTGGAAGGAAGAATAAATATTATACTTGGGCCAGAAATTTGGCCTGAATGCTTGCAATAGAATTTTGGCTAAATTCACCCCAAAATCAGGCAGTGTTTTTATATCTGGCAGTGAATCAAGTCTACCATCCAAGAACTGGTTTAGTTTATTTGGTGCACTTCCACATATGTTCTGTCAACCAAGTACCATTCTGAAGGTTTTGGTCATCAAGTCTATGGTAAAGACATTTGCTTAACTTCATGTGAAGGGGATCAAACTTGAAGCTACATAGTGCTGAGTCAAACATCTTAATCACACAGCCATACACATGGTGGCCAAAATGTCATTTTTTGTAGATTTATGATGCAATCACTCATACTTTTCCATTGTATCTAGAACAGAGTATTAGTTCTTTTCTGCTCTGGGCACAAGGCTCAAAATTTTGGGGGAGGGGCCAGTCAATTAGATCAACCCAGTATGCAACTGATATTTAATTTATCGACCCTGAAAGGATGAAAGGCAAAGTCGACCTCGGTGGAATTTGAAGTCAGAACATAAAGACAGATGAAATACTACTAAGCATTTCACCCAGCATGCTAACATTTCTGCCAGCTTGCCTCCTTAACGGAGTATTAGTTATCAACTGTAGTTGTATGATTAAGTAGTTTGGTACTCAATAGCCTATATAATACTATTACAAAATAGAATCAGAGTAATTATAAATGTATATGGGTGTAAGTATTAAATGTCTATTATTCTTTATTTATATAAAGAAAGAATTATCCTTAGAACATTTAGAGGGATGGACAAAATTTGTGAAAGTATTTTTGTTTATCTTTGCTTTCTGAGTTCAAATTCTGCAAATGTCAACTTTACTCTTCATCATTTTGGGGTCAATAAATTAGGTACCAGTGGAGCAATAAGCTCCCTCCTCCAAAAGTTCAGGCCTTGTGGCTATAGCAGTATGGATTTATATAGAATTAAAAAGAACAAATTAAATAATAGTCAAATGGTATTCCTTGATGTAATTGTTTCTTTTTGTATTCATGAAAAATTTTTTTAAGTATGATTAATATTCAGGAGGAAAGTGTTGTTAAGTTGGCCTACTCAACACCTTTGAACTAGTGACAAAAGAGTTAATGATTCATTTCCTAACACTGATATGTCATTGCACTTTAACTGGATTGCCCAACTCAATGGAATGTTTGAGCTAATGGTTCATGCCTTAGTACTGTTTCTGTACAATACTATAACTACATCATGGTTTATTAAATCTTTTTGAGAAACAAAACATCATATACTAGAAATATAGTATTATTTCTTACTACAAAGTTGCACAGTATTTGATCTTACTCTCTTGCATAATACTAGCATTCTTCATCCAGTAATTAGAAGCTTCTTTAATTTTTCCTCCATACAAATAAAACCGAAATAACAATTCCTTCTTACTGATCAGATTTGAAACCGGGAAAAAGCCTCAATGTTGGTGGAATAGTTTAATGGATAAGTTCATAAAGAGAGGTATAGAAAGTGAGAAGTAAAAGGAGGACAGTGAGTAGCTTAGTAGAGAGTTAAGTTTCAGGTTCAAATAATCTGGAAGAAATTAGCATGACAGAAATTTGCCAAAGTATTCCATTGAACCCATGTGACTGGATGAATCATTATGCTCTTAACTGAAGTCTCTCTCTCTCCCCCACCGTGTGTGTGTATACATTAGATGGAAAATATGACTATGGTAGAAACAAAATTCAAAATTATGATTAAGGACATTATATATATTAAGGATAATATATACATATATATATATTGCTATATCAATTAGCAGAAGAAAAAAAAAGAACAGAAACTAAAAAAAAAAAAACAGACATAAATTCATTTCATTAGCTAACTTTTTATCCAGAATGAATACAATTTTGACACTCATAATCTCTCATCTGAAATGCACCTGGGTAAAAATAAAACAAAATGAAGTCAAGTCATAGAAGTGAAAATGCAAAGGATAGAGACATTAGACTTTTATGAAAAACATAAATAAGCAACTACAATGGATTTGTCTTGCAACCTGAGACAAACTGTGTAGCTGATAAGTGTTGAGGGGAATTAAGAGAAAAGACTTTTATTTAAATACAACTTGAACAAAAAGATATATTAGAAACAATCAGTCAGTGAGAAATCTGCACAACAAAAGGATGATAAAAAGAAAATGGTGGAGATCAGAAGGAACAGGTGGCATGAAATAGAAAGAGTATGAATAAGAGGAAAAGAAAGTGTGAAGGAGAGTGCGAAAAAGAAAGCATAAGTAACAATGAAGGGGACAAATTCTGTTCCGATGAAAATATGACTGTGTACATTAGAAATGAGAATCCAATTAATGGTTTAGAAAATGTACAACAATTAATGGAAAGGACAAAAGATGGCCACAGATAAACATATTTCATTTTGTCAACTTTTTATCAACACTTAATACAAAATTAGCACTTGGAAAAGTTGGCATCACTTTCCAGGAAAGTGCCAGGGTAAAAACTAAACAAGACAATGTCAAGTCATATGACCAAAACACTTGTGGGACAGAGATATAGAAACAAAATGAATGAAGTATCAGCTACAAAATATCAACAAGATAGTGTCTTGTGACTTGAGACAAAGACAAACTGAGGTGATGCTAGTATTGAGGGAATATTAGGTGGATATCCTTGCTCACAAAATAGATAAGATACATGGTAATATTGCTATGAGGATTAATCAAATAATGTGAAGATTTATTATGATTAATATTTAATCTTTAGTAGAATGGGTCAATGATAAAGGATTGATAGAACACAAGATTAAATGCTTTATATTTAGCCTTATTGTTTCTGTGTTCTTACTTCAAATTCAAGCAAAGGTTCTTACTCTAAGTATCAGAATATGTGACTATTCAGTGTTTATTAATGTCAGATTTAATGCAACTTTGTAATAATTAGACTTGTGCTCCATTTACAAATCAAGTCTTGGTGATTTATAAATCTTACCATCAGCCGAAGTGCCACAACTACTGTCACCACCATCACCATGGCCATGACAACAACCACTGCTACTGTTGTCACTGTCATCGTCATCATCATCCATTTTTAATATTCCGCTAAAATTATTTGGATCTGTCAAATATCATTTGGTCATCTCATTAACTTGATCTGTGTGGATCAGTAGCTAAAATTCTGGCTCCACTACTTCTTCCTACCTCTTGTCATTTTTTCATTTCCTTATTTCTTTCTTACTTCTTTTTCCTTGACCACCTTCCAGGTAACTTTATGTACTCAACATTGAATCTTGCACAGAGAACCTCAGAACACATCTATCTCAGCAAAACACAGCCTGACTCATGATATGAAATTAAAAATGATTAACATAGAACACAGAAGGATTTGTATCAGTCAATCAATTTATGTAGATTTGGCAGTAAATTAAAAGTTCCCACCATTTCAACATTTGTTGGGAAGAAAGGTTTTTTTTTTTTTTTAACTAATTGGTTTAATACTTCCCTTGGGTGTTTTAGCAGAACACATTCTTTTGTAAACACTCAAATCAGAATGCTGGTTTGAGAAAAACAGTGATACTTAATAAAACTGCTTCCTAGCTGCACTTTACCCAGGTAGTATCATACATTATCAGAAAGTATTAGGTGAAGATTTTTTTGAAGAAGCTTACCATAGATAATATAAACACCCAGTAATACTGATCAGCTTATGCCTAATATGGTTTCTGGATCTTCTTAGTTAATGATTGATGCTCTCACAAAGTATTTCATATATGATTATTTCCAGCTGGGATACACATGAGAGTCAACTCAGTGGCTAGAATCAAACTATGAACCTTGCTTTTACCTCTTGCCACATAGTCCAAATATTCAGCCTATGTTACAAATGTCAAATTCTATGAGAAAATGAAAGACCTAGTGTTGCACAGTTCTCTCTCCTTTTTAAGAATATCAATGTATTTTGTTCCAATTTTGATATCGTATACTATCACCTTTTAGGTTGTAAACCATACATCTTGACTGAGAGTCAAATCTCACATCAGCTATTGCTAAGCTATCTTTTACATAATAAGTAATAACCTGTTTCCAAAAGGTAGTGTTATACTGAAGTGGAATCCACTTGTCCTATCACTTACCAATCTTCTTTGGATGAACATACTTCCTGCCCAAGCAAAATCAAGAGAAAGAATATAAAAAGGAAAACAGCTACATCAACCTCACCAGTCTGGAAAGATTTGCAAAGGTTAAGAATGTTGTCTATTTTTTTCTCCAATAAAATAAATAAAATCAAAATGTTGTTTTCAATATCATTCTGTAATGAGTATCCAAAATTAACAGAAGACAATTTTATTCCACATGAAAGTTATAATCCATGGGTATTGTATGTCCATATTATTCCAACGGAACCAATTTTTACTACATATACTAGCTGATATCATTTATACACAGTCAAAGTCTGAATTCACTTGTGTTTTACTTTTCTTCGAGGTTAACATTTACATTACTAATTTCCCTTTCAACTTAAACAGTTTTCAATGGATTTTCATTAAATGGTATTAAACATTGTATTTACTAATTTGAGACAAAAAAGAACAAAATAATGGCTATTTCCTTCCATACAGATACCAAACTACAGAGTTTCAGGCTAATAATTAACATAAACCGCTTCTTCAGGCAGCTAGTACCAAAATGCATCTCATAAAGCTGTATAAATTTCATGAATTCTGTTCAACCTCATAAAGTTGTGATAACTGTTATCAGTCCTTTGACTTACTCATTAAAATAAACAGGTTTACAAACAGGTCAAGAAAAGTACATATACATTAAATTGGTGCTTAAAATATCTAATATCATTTACAATAGAAGCTTTGCTGTTAATTTATTATTAATTCTCATTAAATTATTGGAATACAGTTTTAAAGTGCTAGCATACAAAGAGCACTAATGTAATGCTAACTTTGTGCCACTCTTACCATTTACTACTTCAATAAAAGATAACTTCTGTTGAGATGATTTGTAAACAAACATTTTGAAGTATTTCAAAGAATATAGCTAATTCTTATATGATTTGTAATGGGAACAACCTCTATTATTTAAAGTCAGGTTACTAATTGGGGGACTAACAATTATAAATTTCAATATTGAAAGGTGATAATTTATGATCTACTTTCATTTTATTAATTGCAGTAATGTCAAAATTGGAATGTAATTGATTTCAGAAATATTCTGAAGATCTTAATGGTGTTTATTAATGGAAAGAATGTTTTAATGAAATATTGACAAGAACTTCTTTTACACATATGTTTCAGGTGTACAAATCACCACACAAAGAAACGTGTGTATAAGAACTATTTTCATAAACAGACACACACACTTGACACATACGTAGACTTTAATAAGTGCCTCAGAAAACTCTTATCCTTCAGTAACTTTACAGTTGATTAAAAATACATACACACACACACACAAACAAACACATACACACACAGACACACATATACTCTTATATATTGTTATATATCGAGTTGTATTTCTCTTATTTGTTGAACCAAACAATTATAAACATATACATACACATACACACACACACACACACACACACACACACACACACACACACACACACACACACTGGATAATAACATTTTATTATTTTTTTCACAAAAGTTGAAAGTGTAAGTAAGAGAAATGTTGAAAATGCACTTGAAGTCTTTTAAAAGAGTGATTTCTTTATATGTTTTGCAAACAACTCGCACATGCAAGTGCTACCAGTCAATAACTGCGCATACCAGAAGCCAGCAAGTGTATGGGGTCATCAGGAGAGAATGCATGCTGTTTTGGAGCCTATCTCTTGATGGCATCAATGCGCACCAGCCCCCCCTTGTTAGATCAACTGGTTATTAAGAACAAAGCTCAATATTTCTCTAGCCATCGCTCATCGTCTCTTTTTAACCAAATCCAGTGGCTAGCCTTCTCCACTGTATTTTGGATATCACTCATGGTGATATTTACCTTACAATGAGTTAGGCCTAACGATAACAGCAGTTGTCTCACACTGTGTCCTACAAACCCTCTACATCCAACTTTGATTGGAAAATGCTCCACTTTCCAGCCTGCGTCTTCACATTTCTCGAGGAGGTTTACATAACGGTCAATCTTTCGAGCCCGCGCGCCGTCCATATTATCTTCATGAGGAACTGTTAACTCGACTAGATTTGGAAAACTTGTTTTTTTAAAAATATATATAGAAAGGAATTATGGCTCAAATTACCATCAGTTGAGGTTGTTTCTGGTTAGCTGCAGTTGGGCACAAGATTAGAGGGACATTTGACTGTATGAATGATATCTGCATCAAAATTTAATGGTGCATGATGAAGTGAATATGTTACGCGACAGTATGGATAATAACTGTATGCTTTGTTCAACAGTATGGATTGTAATTACACCAAAACTCAAGACTGCTAATCCAGCAAATATGACATGATTGTATGCACAACAAGTTATCAGAATAGCTATAAGTAGCATAGTAGTTTACTTGTTTATATATATAGTTGCCTGCGCCTGTGTGTGAATATGAACTACAATTGTTAATGTCTCTGTTCAGCATGTTGAAAGCTTATTCACTTGTAGTTAATATTTTTAATAAACATTTTTTATTCTTACTTGCCCGTATTTTCTTAATGGCTTTGTCAGAAAAATGGTCAAGTGGGAACACTAAGAAATTTGATGATTTGTTTATTGCACATAAGTCTAAATGTCCATTTAGAAAAATCTGCCTGATATTAGGGGAGAGAGAGAGAGAGAGAAGTGGTGGGGAGAAAGCTGTTGGATCATCTAATAAGAATATTAATTTTTCTTTTAGTCTTCAAATAAGCTTTTAACTTGGTGTAATAACTCCCACTTTAAGAGTCCTCACTTCTATGTTAATTTTTACTCCTTTTAACTTTCATTGAGTTTACAAAGTAGAACCATCAAATAAATAATTGTTATTCACATAAGATGTGTTTCACAAGTAATATGCAACTAAAGTTACTCCAAGTCTAATCATCATGTTTAACATCTTTTATAAGTATTTACTCAATATTACACATTTGTGCCAGATACTCAAAGAAACTCATATGTTAAGATTTGTCTTATTATCACTATTGTGTCTCATTCCTTACCACTTTTGTTCTAAATACTTCACTAAACCTTCTAGTTACGAAGTTTTAACTTCTAGAACTACCCTGAAATATTTGTTTGGCAAACATTAAAACACTGTAACAACCACATGTGTATATAAATTTGTGTTTTAGAATCATCAAATGTGTATCACATGATACAGACAGGAAAGTGATATTTCAAATGCAGTATTGCTATTAGAACGGTAGGAAATTTTTTCCACCTTATAAGGTTAATAATACCTAATTTTTCTGTAGTTTTCAATGGCAATGCTGTGTTTGAAATACTAAAATACAAACTTTTAAACACAAAATCAGCTTCATCAGTCCCACCAATCCAGCAAAAAAAATAAAAAAAATAAAAAATAAAAAATAAAATAACAATAATAATAATCAAGAGGTTTGGCAAACTAATAAAAATAACAAAACTTTTGGTTAATGCAATCTTCCTAAACTTTAAACATCAACATTTATAAATGATAAAAATAATTATCTGTTATCGTTTAAATAGGAATCAAATTTTATATCTCTTTAACAACCACAATTAAAATAGTCTAAGAGATCTACTGATGATTTGGTTTTTCCTGTTTAGCCTTTTGAAAATGTGGCTTTGCTATTACTACAAGCTTCTTGCTTTTGTTGACTGATGAGTTCATACTTAGTTGAGCTCAGAGTTCTTTGCATACTACATTTTTGAGATGTCTGCTGTTTAGATTGTTTAAATTGTTTGGAGTTTTTCCTTTGATATTTACGGTCATTCATCATGATTTTGCATCATACAGCAAAATAGAATTAATGTAGCTATTGAAAGATCTAAATTTCATGTAACTAGATACACTTTTGCTTTCTAGACTCTTTAAAATGTTAGGAAGCTTCCAATTGCAGACAGCATGTTTCTTTTATAACTGAAGCACTTCACTTTATTCATTTTTAGATAGATATAAAAGCTTCACATATATATTGTAATATGTATCATAATTATATCATAACTAAATTCATCATGATTATGCCCATGTTTAAATAGTTTGTAATTTTATAATTTTCAAATTCCATAATAATATTATGTTTAAAAGCATCCTTTAAAGATTAATCTGAATAAAATCATTTTAAAATCAATGATAAATAAATGATTCTTGAAATATATCATAACATTATCATTTTAAAATTTATCATAACTCTATCATTTTTAGATGTAAAAAAAATTCTAAGATTTTTAAATTAATCCTACTTGGATCATTTTTAAATGTATCATAACTATTTCATTCTTATATTTATCATTTGCTTATCATTTTAAAAGCTGTCATTATTATATCATTATTAAATGCATCTTAATTCTTCATCTCTTAAATATACGACTGATATATTATTTCTAATTACAGCTCAGTATCCTTCTTAAATGTTTTAGAACTATATTATTTTACATGCATCATAACTTTAACATTCTAAAAATTTATCCCAACTTTATCTTATGATGATTTAAAAATATATCGTTATTATATAATTTATAAATGTATTACAATAACAGTTTTTAAATGTGCTGCAACTATATCATTAAAAAAAATCATAATTATATCACTTTTTAACATATGATTACTTGATTTTCAAATTAATCATAATTATTTCATTTTAAGTGTATCATATATCATTTTTAAGCATATCTTAACTTCATCATTCTTAACTGTATCATACATTTATCATTTTTAACTATATCACAATTACCAAGTGTTTAAAATGTATCAGTATTTTATCAAATTTGAATTATCATAACTATATTATATTTAAATGCATGGTAATTATATACTTTTAAATGTACCATATACATTTCTGTCATCAGCTTATGATAATATTGTTTACATTTTACACAAAGCCCTTCATTATTACATTTAGTGTAAAAGGTGCTGTGTAAAGGTTTTAGTGTAAATCATTTATCCATTGGTGAGATAAGAACGACTACTTCATGGTATTTACGATCTCACCATTAATATAGAAAAAGCTCTTCCTAATTTCATGCAAGAAAACCTTTAATCTAAAGGTTGGCCCGTTCACTGAATCAAATGAGGCATTTCTGTTTATTTGCTTTATTGGGAAGAAATATATATCAGTACTTCACGTTCACTGTTTTTCTATAAAATTCTACCTGAAATAAACATAAGTATGAGACTAATTTAGCAGGTTTTGTTGAAAATAAAACCATTTATCAACATGATCTGTCTTGGTAAGACAAACAGTCTGCAACATTTGTGAAAATTTGCTTGCTCTGCTGTATTACCTGTTAAATATACTTGTATATAATTATACATATTCACTCATAAGCATGCACACACACACACACAAAACACTTGTATGCATGCACACATGCACATACTTAAAGACACATAAATATACACTCACCTGTTGTGTATGTATGTGAGTGTATACACACATATTTATATTTATACTTATATATATATATATATAATATTCAAATATATGTTTATGTATATAACACCTACACACAAATACATATGTATGTGTGTGTGAGTGTATGTGTATGTATATGCATATATGTATATGTGAATATACATAAATATATATATATGTATATACATGTATGTATACATTAAGAGTGTGTGAGTGTGTGTGTGTGTATATGTGTCTGTGTGTGTGAAGTGTGTGTGTGTGTGTGTTTGTTTGCTTCTTAGAAATTAGCTAGACTTTCTCTAGCAGTATGATAACTTTAATACACAAACTTCTTTATATGTTAATAACTTAAAATCCTATTAAACGAGTAATCAGATTAGGAAGGCAAACAAAATATAGTGAAAGATGCAAGTTGCTGAGATAAAGATACTTAGAATGTGTCAGCTAATGTCGTGAAAATTATATGAAGTACAGCGTTTCCCCAGATGAGTGATAATTTTCTCTTTAATATCACCAACAGACGGTTGCTAGTGTTTTATGCTTTCACACCGTTATTTCCAACAAAAACACTTATCACAATTTCTTAAACAGTATTACTCAATTGTTACAATTATTGTTTATTTTTTCTGTTGTATTTTATGTACTTATAAATTTTTCTCCATTTGAAAATAGGAAATGTGTGTGTGTGTGTGTGTGTGTGTGTGTGTGTGTGTGTGTGTGTGTGTGTGTGTGTGTGTGTGTGTTTAGAGGGGGGGGGTCATGTAGTTTGTTGCATTGTTATTTCATCAATATTTTATTGAATAAAGGGAAAATGAAAATTTGTCAGCACTGAATATTTACCTTGTTCAGGAGGTGATGAAGAATATAAAAATGAGAGAGTACATTGAAAGTTGCATCATAGATGGTTGTTATTTGTCTTATAATGAGAGTCACAGAGACAAAAGACAGGGCAATAAAATGATTTAGTAACTATTTAATGAAATAAAGCTCTGGCTTTCTAGATCCAAATTTAAAACCCTAGATTTGAAAGGTCACCTCTTATATTTCTAAAGTCAATACGATTATAATTATGAATAGTTTACCTTGGTTAATTAAGTTGACCATACAAATGTAAGTGTGATAGATTGCTTTCTGGCCTCTATCTCAGCTTTTCTGTCTCATCAAATTCCTGTTTCATCAATGTTATCATATTTTGTTATCTTTGTCAATAGTAACAATGGACACAGATGCATTGGATCAACACACCTGCTGACTTATATTGTAACCAATTACATTCAATAATGGTCATGATTTGCATTAGCTGTGATCAAAAAGAAATGTCTATGTTTTAGCACTGAAATCCAGAGAGAACCTCTTCAAAGGTTTTTGTGTGGCTATAAAAATCTCTCTCAATCCCTCTCTAATGGAAGTATAATTTTGTCTGCCCTGCTATCATCCTAACAACTTGCCTGCCTCACATTACACACACATGCATAACCCTTCTTTATAACTTTCAAATTTCTCTGTGTATCTCCATCAAAACGTTCCTTTCTATATTACACTATGTAAACAACAAGAATAAAAAGAAATGAATTCTTCTTGCAATAAGCATCTCATCTTTTCTCTCTGTGTTCAAATATCTGAGAATAACATAAAAATTTATCATTCTTACTATTTAGATATAAAAACATTAGATGTTTATTCTATGTAGGTTAGAGAAATAAACTTTGTTTCAATTGCTGTGGTTCGCAGTTAGCTCTAATCAAGTAAATTTATGATAAAGAAAATACAGATTAGGTCCTTAAGAGCTTTCTGCAGACCAATTTGTTGTAAGCATTTGAGCAACATCTCCAGTCACAGGATAACTTCCTCTTTCATTTTCACCAAACTCAGAGAACCATAACAGAGTGATAAGTGCTACTCTTCTGCTTCTGATTATGACATTAGTAAACAAACAAAAAATAGCCTCCCAGCTATGACCATCCTGTCTATTTTGAGCATCATGTAATTCATTGTCCAATATCTTCATCTAAGATGGTAGAGTGTGACTTGAGGGAAATGTAGCTGTTATATTGAGTGGGTCAAGAAACTATGTATGATTCATCATTGATGTGTATTCTGTTTCTATAATTTTATATGGTGGCCTTTGTGAGGTACAGAAAAATTGCCAAATAAATGAGTTGCTGTATCAGTTCTATTTTCTTGTTGAACCATCTTTATTTTTAAACACAATAGTCATATGGGAAAAGACATAGCTCTGTGGTTAAGAAGTTTGATAGTAACTTACATGGTTTTTGAATTTGAGCCATTTGTGCTGTACCTTTAGTAAACATCTGCCATAGCCTAAAATCAATCACAGCTTTGTTAGTGACATTTGGTAAAAGAAAACGGTCTGGAATGTTGTTGGAGGGACTTGGTCTGTTCTTAGATGGAAGACTGCATTTATTTACAAGTTTAACATTACCTAGTTCTTGAGTATCTTTAGCAGGGCCAAGCATTTGCGTTAGTTTGCTGATCTGTTAATAACTACTTCTTATAAGTTTCAAAGATTCTGAAAAGTGTCATTAATGTTGTCAGTTGTCTTCAGATTAGGGCAGGTATGGCTGTGTGGCAAGAAGCTAGCTTCCTAACCACATGGTGTGGGGTTCAGTCCCACTGTGTAACAACTTGTCTTGTACTATAGTCTTGAGCAAACCAAATCCTTGCGAATGGATTTGGTAGATGGAAATTGACAGAAAGGCGTTGTATATATATATATATATATATATATGTATATATATATATATATATATATATATATATGTATATATATATATATATATATATATATATATATATATATATATATATATATATATATATATATATATATATATGTGTGTGTGTGTATGTGTGTGTGTGTGTGTGTCTGTGTGTGTGTGTGTGTCTGTGTGTGTGTGTATTTGTCTTCCTACCTCCTCTTGACAACCAGTGTTGGTGTGTTTGTGCTCCTGTAATTTAGCAGTTTAGCAAAATAGACTGATAAAATAAGTACCAGGCTTAAAAAAACAAGTTCTGAGGCCAATTCATTCAACTTGTTCCAGCATGGCCACAGTCAAATGACTGAAACAAGTAAGAGCTAATGCTGTGGTTAGCATTTAGCTCTAATCAAGCAAACTTATGATAAAAAAATACAAATTAGGCCCTTAAGAGCATTCTGCAAACTATTTTGTTGTAAGCATCTGAGCAAAATCTCCTAGTCACAGGATAACGTTCACCTAACTAGTACTATCATGCTGTAAACTTCAGAAAAAAATATATCTTTCCTCTTTCTTATAAGACTAAAAATTAAACCATTTTAAGTCACTTTTTGCTGTTATTGGGAATGGCCTTAGGAAGGGCCTTAAAGTGGAAAAACCTTTTGTATGTTAGTATACAAGAAAAAAAAAATTAAAGGCATTTTTCAATGTCAACAAAAAATATGATAAAGTATTCTTTTAGAAAAATAATAACTTTATATCCTCACTTCCATAAATATTAGATCTCATTATTATATAAACGCAAAACTTTATTAAGAATATAAATGCATAAACATAAAAGTATTTATACTTTTTGGTAATTATTTTAACATTGATGCAGAAGGATGACAAAGTCCATGAATTTTCTGCAGGATCTGCAAGGCTTGTAAGTGAAATGGGGAAAGAAACAATGACTCATAAGTTAGAAGCTTGGTCCAAGTTCTTGCTGCACACTAGATTCTGCCAAAGATATTCAAAGATCAAATGTTAGTGTTAAGCTAAGCAACCAGTGGTGAATTGCATGTTTTTGTTGCACTGTGCAGTTACCAAAGTAGCTGCCCATTTACTTGTATGTAATACACCACCTTCAAAAGTAAACACACATATATAAACATGCAGCCCAGTGCAATCCACACTCCTTGCACACTTTCATGTTACACCGCTGTACGGAATGGTTAAATTTACCACCTAGAAACTAGTACAATCCATCCAATGTGGCTTCTGTACTGGCCATCCTGCTTGAATATAATCATTGATGGAATGATATAAGGTGATCAGTGATGGTATTGAGAAAAATTATAGAGGACATTTTTCAAATTCATTTGAGCAGTACAGTTTCTTTAATATTTCAGTCAGTATATGTATGTCAATTTTGTTCCCTTGATTATTTAGATATACTGGCACTTGTGCTGGTGGCACAAGAAAAATAATTCATGCAAGGTCGTTGCCAGTGCCACTGAACTGGCTCCTGTGCAGGTGGCATGTTAAAAACACCACTTGAGCATGGCCATTGCCAGTACCGCCTGACTGGCCCTCGTGCTGGTGGCACGTAAAAGCACCCACTACACTCTTGGTGTGGTTGGCATTAGGAAGGGCGTCCAGCTGTAGAATCTCTGCCAGATCAGATTGGAGCCTGGTGCAGCCATCTGGTTCACCAGTCCTCAGTCAAATCATCTAACCCATGCTAGCATGGAAAGTGGACGTTAAACGATGATAATGATGATGATGACATTGCAGATTTCAGCTGAAATTCTCAGTTGAATTTATTTCAGTGTTTGCAATATATTCCTATAATTTTTTTTATACCCATTAACATTCGCAATGTTTTATTATATGTTTGTGTATCATATATAAGTATATATGTATCTAAGAGTTCATGCATGTATATATGTGTGTAGGCATGTATTCTGTTGAGTTTTATTAATTCAGTATCCAATAACACAGCAAAGCTGGTTCTTGAGCACTCATATGTGTTTTATCAATATTATTCTCAACTCAAGAACCCTCACTGACCACCTATGTCACTCTGCCATTCAATGCACTTAAGAAAATGGACTGTATCTAAATGTTTAGTCTTTTTCTATACTTGAGTGTTGTTCTTTCCTAAGTGAGTATGCTTTCCATGATCAAAAAGAGTAAATAATTTAAGCAAGATATGAAAAGACAGCACGTAGGTCTCATATTACACATGTAAAATGAAATAATAGGTTTAAAAATAGATGAAAACTGCAATGCTCTTGTGCATGAATATGACATAAGTTTGTGAACAATTTATAACATTAAGTAACAAAAGAGCAAATTAATGCAATTTATGGATGATTCAGAGACAAGTAAAAGTGTTGATGTGCAGCAAACATAACACTATTCAGAACTGGATGCAGTATAAGTGGTTTATTGCAAAGTGATTTGAGAGTTTGACAATTTCAGAATCAATAGTCAATGAAAACAGCAAGCAATTACACAAAGATGTGGGTATCACAGTAACTTGTGTTTTTACAGCTAGGTGGTTTAAAATATGAGATGACATCTGTAAACTTCATTTGTCCAATGGAAACAATTTAGCAAATATTCTTGGTGCTGAAATGTATTGTTATACAGGTGTGGACATGCACGCACCACACACACACACTTGTGTACACATACAGACATAGAGTGTTCAGGCTAAATTTAATGGTTTGCATAAAAGAAAAAGAAAACACACCATCCCCTCCAAAAATAAAACTATTTCTAAAAAATCAAAAAATATCAATTAAATTGTAGCTGGGAGATAATAGATTAATCAAACTAGCAACCCTCAGCTTTCCTCCATAACTTGAAGATAGCTCCAGGATCTGAAATATGCATTCTTCATTGAATCCCTGGGAAGATCTTCGAACACTTCCATGATATTGGCTACCAATTCAGCCTTAGTGTTGCAAGCACAGTAGTTAGTCTCTTTCTCAACCATGTACCACATTTCGTAATCCACAGAATTACAATTGAGGCTGGTAAAGTCATAGAAATTCTTCAACAATCACATTTGACTCTATCCAGAGGTATGGCAAGGAACCAAATCCTGTTGTGACATATATGTCATTCCAGCAGCAACTCTCTCCAACTATGGATTGACCACAGTCTCCAACAGCCTCACATAGCTGTCTGCTTAAGACCTTGTTCACAGATATTGGGATGAATCCTGGAATGCAGACATAGTCAGAATGTCTGCTGTGTCCATTCCTCCTGGTCATGGCTTCGTTTTCTCTGATGCAGCTGTTCGTGTCATGTTTTTGAGCAGCAGTAATGCTGTTAGCATTTTGATACTTGTTGCGAATCATCATGAAGCAAGTAACTATTTTTCAATATTCATCCAGCTTCAGGTCCTGCATACCAGCTGACCTTTTCTCAGTTACAGCTTTCATTTTTATGCTCTCCAATGCATCAACTGTTTACCAATGCATCTGGCTGTTCTGGAAAAAAGGAGACAAAAAAATTATTCATCAAAGTTGGCCTGGAAACTCTGTGTGTGTGTATGTATATATATATATATATATATATATATATATATATATATATATATATATATATACACACGTATACATACATACATATATATGTTATATCAATTTGTTTTGCAAGATTCCTGGCATGAAATCCTGTGTTGAAACAGATATTGTTGTACTTCGAGATGGTCATTTCATTTATTATTTTTTTGGCAGATAAACACACTCACTATATATATATATATATATATATGTATATATATATATATATATATATATATATATATATATATATATTCTTTTTTCTTCACTCGTTTATTACTGTTATTTTATTATTTTTCCAGACAATGGACAAGCGTCAAAATAATAAAAATGATAAAATAACAGTAATAAACAAATGAAGAAAAAAATATATATATAGTGCATGTGTTTATTTGGCAAAAAAAAAATGATAAATGAAATGACCATCCTGAAGTACAACAATATATGTATACACTTATATATATATGACAAGCTTCTTTTGTGGACTTTCTTTACTTGTCACCATCTAGCAAATCTACTGCCGAGGCTTTTGTCAGTCTGGGATTAGAGTAGAAGACACTTGCCCAAGGTGTACATATTAATCCAGTCTTTATGGAATTTTCATGTAATTAAAATACACTCTTCTTTGCAATTTCTGTCCACAGGAGGGTTTCAGCCAAATCCAGTTGACTGACAAATCATTACAACTATCACAGAATGTATTTTATAATTAGATGGACTGTGCCAAGCAAGGCTAGAAAACACTGGAAGGATAAAATGATGGAGACAACAGTATTGCAACAGTTAATTTAGAGGATAAAGCAGACGAGGAAAGACTGAAAAGGAACAATAAGTACATGTGGTTTAGTTTGGGGATGTGGTGTTACATACTTCAGAAAATAACAGGAACAAATATAACTGTAGTTGTTGGTGAGACACAGAAAAATGTAGCTTTGTGGTTGACTGATAGTTGGATATTGTTAATGACTCGAAATGCTAGGCACTAAATACAGTACTGATAAATAGGAAACACTTAATCCTTCAGCCAACAAGCTGTCTCCCTAATGATATGACCAGTTCAAAGCACTGGAATCAGTTTTTCATTCCTAATAAATTCATGTCAGAAATCATCACGATTATGATACATGAACACAATCTCAGCATTATAATCAGAACATGGACGTTTATACTGTTATCATTCTTATCTTCATCATCACAACCATCATTGCCTGTTAAAAAAAAAACAAAAAACACAACAACAACAACAAGATGCATGATTGCAATATGCATCTGCATTACTTTCATCTTTCTCATCATCATTAACATGATTATCATGGTCATTATCACCATCAGCCTTACCACAATCACTACAATAATCACTTTTATCATCACCACTAATTTTATCATCATCATTAGCAACAAATTTGAAAAGTTTTGGTGCATTGTTTGAGAAAACCGTATACTGCGGTCATCTCTTTACATCATTGCTATAAATGCAAATTATCGATTTTTTTTCTTCTTTATATTTTTGTTGTTTCTGTTTCCATATTTTTTACGTGACTTCCTTCTCACTTTATGTAAATTCTTATGAACTTTTACTATTAGATATCTTTATTTTATGTGCCATATCAGAAACATTTTGTCATCTTCAATTTGTGTGGCTATTTTATGGGGAAGTGATAAAATATCTGAATCAAAGATTTTATGGCTATAGTTTATATTCCAATGCTACATGAACTTCATCAAATAATGATTTTATTTAATGTCGAATGTACTTTTTCTTTTCTTTTCTATAGGCTATATCTTGGGAAATAATAATTTTTTTCTCAGTCAAGTGACAGTGGAATATTTTGCTTTTCTCACAGACTGTTTACTACTACTGTTGGTTCATTTATTTATTTGTTTATATGTCTATTATTTATTATTTTCTTTATCCTCTTATGCTAGCACATGTTATTGCTTATTTTCAAAGAGTCATACAAAAGACACTATCATATAAGCAATAGGGCAACAAATGCACCATACACATACACACACACACACAGAAAGATAGTTGTAAGAAACAATTCCCATATACCAGCAAAGAAATACTATAATGATAATGTAAGCGATAAAAGTATAAGTCATATATTGAACAAAACAAAAACATGCCAACACCCAACACTTAAGCTGTTATGGTACTTGCAGTCACACAAAATGTGATTAAAGGATGACACAAAGATGATGAGACATAAAAAAAATAATAAATAAATAAATAAAATAAAAAATTAAATAAAAAATATATAGATATTAGAAAGCATTTAATATTCAGTTATCTTCAAGTTCTTTCTTTCATTGTCTCATATAGACCGAAATGCACACACATTATATATATATATATGTATATATATATATATTTTGTTGTGTCTGGGGAGAGTCATTTTCTTATTGTGCCTTAAAATTTCCACTCTCCCCAGACACAACAGAATATGCTTCAACACACGAAATCACATAAAAATCTTGCAAACCAAATCCAGAAACGAAATATATATATATATATATATATATATATATATATACAAGAATTAAGGAATGGAGTCGATAAGAACCTTGGAGGTTCCACTCACTATGAGACATATGTAACCCTGATCTTATCGACTCCATTCCTTAACTCTTGTATTTTCATTTGCATACCTGACGATCATGGTAACCTACTGTGAAATATAAAAAAAAAAACTTTTTACAGTTTATCATACTTCAATACGAAAAATCCACAACCTTCCATCTCAATAAACCACTATTGTCCCTGAAAGTTGTTTTTTTATATTTAGTATGGATTGTTTGAAGCTAACTTCCTTCTTATATCTCGGTTCTTGAATCTTATGTGTGTGTGTGTGTGTGTGTGTGTGTGTGCGTGTGTGTGATTTGAGGTACCCAGTATGAAGATAGTAGCTACTAATAATTTCTTGCTTTGGAGACATGAGTATAAGCAGGTTTTTATAACAGACATTGTGTCTCCAAGCAATTATCAAGCTCTGAGCACATGGTCTATTCAATTTGCAAACCAGAATGCTGTTGCAAGAGAAATCACAAGAAATCACATGCAAAATGTGGAAGGGGAGATTCTTGCATCTAACTTCTTGTTTCTCCTAATTTGCAAATTGACTCATGGAAAAAACTGAAAGCATCATCAAGTGCATGCACTGCAAGTCTTTCTTCTATGAGAACCCATCCACCATCAAGTCCTGAAAGTGTCCACCCCCTATGAAGGACCTTATTTTACAGAGATGTATATAGATAAGCATCATTCCCTTTGCTTAGTCGGATACATAAGGTGTTCGTTTTGGTTAAGGTGAGGATTTTGTTTATTTATATATATTGATACTATACTATGCTGATGAGTGGAAACTAGATTTCATTCTGGTAATCGTGAAATCGGTCGATACATAGTTGAGTTTTTTTTTTAAATGTTTTTTTTAAGGTTGCTTTTCCTCGCATTCAGTACTAAAATGTGTCCATTTGGGAAGTCTGGTTTGTGGTATTATTCTATAGTAATGCCCTTTATATATATATAAACGAATAAGTATTTTCTTGGGAATAGAAATTTCCCTTAGGAATTTTTTTACACACTAGCTTCCTGATAAAATTCTTGTAAAAGATTTTTATCCTATTTTGATTTTATTAACCAAATATATTTTATATATATATATATATATATATATATATGATAAAGAGAGTTGTACAAAACAGTGTTGGATAAATATATGCATACACAGTAATATTTAACATGTTTATGTACTCTCAAATGTGAAAAGGCCTTTCACTGCAGAGATAGTCTTGGAAGAAATTTCGTCTTTCAGACAACATGTATAAAAAGTACATTGAGCCATGAATGATGCCATCAGCTCATGGGAAGCCTGTGTTTCTGCATTGTTACATGTGAGAAGCCGTGAATACCAAATTCCCTGTTCACTGCTCTAACAGAAAGACAGTTCTGATATATAAGAGCAAACAGTTAATTTACTAGTGTGCATAAAGCTTGGTCAAGCTCGGATTAATTAAATGAAGTCACACAAAGCAGCAGGTAAGACACATAAGAATGTAGAAACACATGCCTCCCATGCTCCAATGACGTCATTCATAGCCAAATGTGTTTTCATATATGTTGTCTAAGAGTTAAATTTCTTCCCAAACTATTTATACATTGAAAAGTATTCCCTCTTGTGAGTGTACCCAAATATGTCAAATATAATTGCGTATATGCGTACCTTACATAAAGATTAATTTTTGATTTATTGAGATTATCCCTGATTTCAGAGAGAGTGTATGTATGTATGTGTGTGTATATATATACATATATAGCTTTAATTGTTGAACAGATATGATATGAATGGATATAGTGGCGCTATAGTGGTTCTGACCGCTATTTCTAGACATGTATGGATTTCTCTAACCCTCTCCGTTATAACTGTAATTTATTCACAATCATACACTCTTATATATATATATATATATATATATATATATATATATATATAAAGTGTAGTATATTGCCACTTAAGTGTGGCTGACCCCTAGGGGTGGATGTTACTGTTGCTTTTAGCCCCAGGAGGACATCTCCTCCAGCTGGCTTATCGACACACGACTGTGTCCTGTTTGCCAAGGGAGTTATCCCTCTCACCTCGACCAGCAGCACGAACGTATCCGGATTTCAGGGTTATTTCCCTTCGTCGGCGTTCGACAGCTGATGACCTTGGTGAGAGAGACAAATCTGGCAAACCTTATATCTTCTTTTCCAGTGACATTCTTCACTGATATTGAAAAGGTGAAAACAAGCAATGTTAATTCTCTATATGAAGTATTAACAGTAACTGCACGATAAAGTGTAGTATATTGCCACTTAAGTGTGGCTGACCCCTAGGGGTGGATGTTACTGTTGCTTTTAGCCCCAGGAAGAATATCAGTGAAGAATGTCACTGGAAAAGAAGATATAAGGTTTGCCAGATTTGTCTCTCTCTCACCAAGGTCATCAGCTGTCGAACGCCGACGAAGGGAAATAACCCTGAAATCCGGATACGTTCGTGCTGCTGGTCGAGGTGAGAGGGATAACTCCCTTGGCAAACAGGACACAGTCGTGTGTCGATAAGCCAGCTGGAGGAGATGTCCTCCTGGGGCTAAAAGCAACAGTAACATCCACCCCTAGGGGTCAGCCACACTTAAGTGGCAATATACTACACTTTATCGTGCAGTTACTGTTAATACTTCATATAGAGAATTAACATTATATATATATATATATATATATATATATATAAAACAAATAATAAATGAGTATATGCATATATACGTACAGGTATGTGCATACCTACGTCTACCTGTATATATAGGTGCATATCTGGGTAATAAATTACAGTTATAACGGAGAGGGTGATAGAAACCCATACGTGTCTAGAAATAGCGGTCAAAACCACTATAGCGCCACTATAACCATTCATATCATATCTGTTCAACAATTAAAGCTGTCGGCGAGCGACATGACAAAAATTCAGAATTTAAATAAAAATGAAAGGTTAGTCCTCTATTGCAATTTCGAAGTTAGGAACCAAAAGTGGATCCATTCTTCTCTTCAGGAGAACATTTTTATACAC
>NC_142931.1:32750679-32801469 GCF_046866305.1 Octopus bimaculoides
TCTCATTTTGAATGTGCTCTCATAAAAATATGTATATATATATATACATATATATATATGTATATATATATATATATATATATATATATATATATATATATATATATATATATATATATATATATATATATATATATATATATATATATATATATATATATATATATATATAT
Organism: Octopus bimaculoides; assembly: GCF_046866305.1. Classification (NCBI taxonomy): domain Eukaryota; kingdom Metazoa; phylum Mollusca; class Cephalopoda; order Octopoda; family Octopodidae; genus Octopus; species Octopus bimaculoides. Next base: position 32,750,853 of record NC_142931.1, read on the forward strand.
ATATATATATATATATATATTTCTTACGTTAGTTATTTTCAAATTAGCACACCTTATTTATTATTTGGTAAATAATTACAGACATTTAACCAGTTTTCTAGTTCTTACAACATAGAAAGTAAGCTAAAACAAGTAAATGAGTAACCTCTCTCCCGCTTCATTCTTGCAATAAAATAGTTTCTTTGAAGAAGAGTTCTATATTTATAATTAGGAGTACATTTGATCTACAGTCTCTGTTTCATTTCATTACATAATCAGAAGAACTATTTGACCCAATATTAACTAAACACTTAAGGAAAAAAAAACAAAATAGATTTTTTTATATACCTATTTGGTCAGTATTTTTAATGTATTTCGTGTTACTAACTATTTCAGCTACCAATATATGAAAGAAATCATGTTGCAATGTAAATATGTGTGTGAAAATATTGCACTTAGTTTTTTTATAAATTTTTTTTTTTTTTGCAAAACTGATTTCATTTATTATATAAACCATATTTTGATGGCTTTTTTTTCTTTGCATAACTGATTATATTGTTTGTATAACATATAGCTCCATCCTCCTCTTTCACATGTGTGTGTGTGTATGTATATATATATATATACATACACACACACACACACACACATATATATATATATATATATATAACACAACTGAATGAGCAAACGAACAGAAGTGGCACCCAGCACATATCATTGAAGCTGGAGTTCATTATTGTCTTTCTCTCCATATATATATATATATATATATATGTGTGTGTGTGAATATATATATATGCACATGTAAGTATATAGTTGAAATTTATAAAAAAAAACAAAACACGAAGACAGGTGTATGAATGACAAGCAATTGCATTAGCTTGATGCTTGGGAAAATGTAAAAGTCTTTTGCATTTCAAGCTTATGCTCTTCAACAGAAAGGAATAAAAGAAAATAAACAGAGAGGGAATGAAAATAAGACATAGATTTCACCAGTTCAGCATGTATGTATATGTGTGTGTATATATATATATATATATGTATGTGTGTATGTATGTATGTATACACAGACATGCAGAAAGTAAATAGACACCTTTAATTTTCAAAATTTCTGATCTAAGCACCTTAATGTTTTCAGCGGTGTAGAATTTACAATGTAGTTATTCTTTTTCATTTTCGGTGCTATTATATTAAATATTTGCGAAGAGTAACCATGCCATGCACAAAAAAAATTCAGCAGAACTGTCAGATTTTCAAAGAGGTCATATTGTTGGGCAATCTGAGGCTTGTGTTCATTTGTATTCATTAATGTAAGAGAGACAGAATGGTTGCATGGATGTGGTCAGTTTTTTTTAAATTAAAATTCCAGATTTTTTTATTTAGCTGCATATGATTGTGTTTGAAACAGGATTTTAAAGTATGATTTTAAATACAAATAGTTATGATTTTAAATACAATCTAAAAAAGTTTAAGCAAGGTAAATACTTCTCAATTATAAATGTGATCTGAATTTTTTTTTTTTTCTATCATAAATATGATCTGCATTTCTTGAATTTCTCTTATCGACATATTTCCAAATCAACCGTTTGATTTTGGTGAGAAATTTATTAAATATAGTTCCATTGTCTTCCAGGAGTTTGGGTCATTCCTTCAGCATTTATAGAAGTGGAAGATCTTCAAATTTTTTTCTCCACATATTTCCAAATGTTTTCTCAGTGGAATTTACGAGAAAACAAAAGACGAAGACGGGTGTGTCAACAATAACCAGATGAATTAGTTTCACGCTTGGGAAGTGAGAAAGTCTTTTATGTTTCAAGCCTACGCTCTTCAACAGAAAGAAACACAGAAATAAACAAGGAGAGAAAATAGAAAAAGGTATAGTGGCTAGCGATCTATATACTTCCCTAAATTTAATAGACAAAAGGTATATATACATCTCACTCTTTCTTTCCCTCTCTCTCTCTATATATATATGTATGTATATATATGTATATATGTGTGTGTGTATGTATATATATATAACTAATTTAGAGACGAACCACCACTCTACAACTCAGAAACCATCCAAATCCATGCTGTGAGGCATATACCATCTTAATGTATCTAATATTTTAATCTAGAAATTTAAATTAAATAACATATTACATAAATAAATCATATAAATATAACATAAATATATTGATTTAAAAAATTTCAAAGTCAAATTTATAAATTGGACAGTAAAAATTAATACGATAATATACAGTATGGAAGTATAAATGTGAAAAGTTAGTGCTAGTACATAGACTATACGCATTCCATGGCTAAAATAGGACGATATAAAATCATAAGCAAATTCTATCCGAGTTCATTAGAACGGAGAAATGATTTTACTCCCCAAATCAGTCACTCTTCAGATCAAATCCCTAAGAAAATACCTAAAATCATTCAAAGAATAAACATAAACATGAAAAATAAAAATATATATAAAGAGACAAAATCTGTAAACTAATCCCTACATTAACGGTATTGATATAATTATTAAGAGTTACAATCTAAAAATATTAAAGTATTATAGTAAACAAAGTTAAAACATTATGGAATAAGTAGATAATAGTAAAAAATGTGTTAGTGTACAAAGTTACTAAAAGACGGATGTCAATATTGTTTATAAAATTAAGATAAGAAAACATGACTTATCTGCCGGCTGATAACTGTAGATTAAAAAAAATGGCTGTGCTATAGAATTTATACTAAAAGGTCACGTGATAAATATGGCGTCTATTACCCAGAAGTCCATGCGTATTATAATTACTAAAATAATAACGAAAATATCGAAAAAGAAAATCTACCTAAAATAAAACCTTTCTTGATGAATAAAAATACTAAAATACTTAAACTTGCAAATTAACGCAGAGTAATAACTATAACCATACGAAAATTCTATATTACGTAAATAATGCTATGAAAATTAATACTGCAAAGTCACGTGATAAACATGGCGTCCATTACCAGAGGTAAGTACGTGTTATAATTACTAAAATAATAACGAAAATATCGAAAAAGAAAGTCTACCTAAAATAAAAAGTTTATTGAAAATTAATAATACTAAAATACTTAAAACTCTCAGATTTACGCAGAATATAACTATACTAAATACGAAAGTTATATATTACTTAAATAATGTTATGAAACATTGTTAAAGACTGCTCATATTATCGTTGTATACTTAAAGTAAAGGTAGTTATATGTTCCAATTTTGTATAATATTGTGATGATTAAAATGTATTTTAAAGCTAATTTGATGTATTCTACGATACTAATCATAACTATAAGTTTGTACCTAATACTAGGTTTAAATAAATAAATTAGTTATCTAAACCTATTATATAAGTAATTTAATTTATGTCTGCATTTAATATTACGTTCATCGTGGGAGTGAATAATTTTTTATTAGTTAATAACATCTCTTTAAATTCGTTAGTGCATAATAAGCAGAATTTATTCCCTATCCTATGCGATTTAGTATTATGAAGATCTTGTTTCACACGCGGTGTTGCTTGTTTACCAGGGCTAAGCCATTCCTTATTGATTTACAGGCACCATTTTTCGTCGCCAGTAACAATTCGGTAAAGAAATCATTACTTGTGTCCATGAGTTGAGCAGTGACGAGCAAGCAAACCAGCGGAGATTGTGGCTCATTGATTTTTGTTGTTATCACTTAAAGCATGCGGAACCCATGCTCCATACTTCTGAACCTTTCCCATCGAGTGAAGATGCTTCTCTATAGCAGTGTGGGAGCATTCCATTTTCTCTGTTAGTTCCCTTATCTTTTGACGAGAATTTTCATGCAAAAGTTGGTTTAATCGCTCTACATCGAACTCAACTGGAAGCCAGAACGAGGTGCGTCTTTGAGGTCAAAATCTCCATTTTTGAACTTGGCATACCAATCCTGAGCATTTCTTTCAGCTATGGCACCCTCTCCATACACAGCACAAATGTTGCGGGCAGCTCTTGTGGCCTTAGGACTTTGATTAAAAGCAAAAAGAAGGAGGTGTCTAAAATGCTCGTTTTTCTTAACTTGACATTCCATTTTAATCATCTGCAAATAAACAAAAGTTAAGTAAAATTAACTAGAGAAAAAACAAAATAGATTTCTAAATGATTCAAAAATAGAATTCTCGAAAAAATAGATTGCAAAATTTAGAAACGCAATAAATTACAAAATTTAAAAATACGACAGGAACTTAGTTGTCAATCCAATATACACACTGGTATGATACATGCACATGTGCATACATGCTTGTATACATGTGCGTGGATATATGTGTATTTATATAAGTGTGTATGCGTATATATATATATGTGCGTGTGTGTGTGTGCATATATATATATATATATATATATATATGAATAAAAATAAAAAAGTATAAAAAAGGATTTTGTATGATCGTGTATAGAAGAATATATCATTTAAAAAAGTTCTATACATATATATATGGTGAGAGAGAGAGAAAGAAAATTACTTTTTCCTTTTTCAAAAATATATTTACACACACACATATATATACACATATATATAAATATATATATACACACACATATATAAACACACACACATATATATATATATGCCTATATGTATACATGCAAGCATGTGTGTGTATACATATACATATATGTATGTATATATATACATAAATATATAAAGAGAGACAGAGAAAGAGTGAAAGATATTGACTAATGAACTCCAACTATATGTGCTGAGTACTGCTATTGTTAGGTTTGTTCACTCATGTACACACATACATACATTCATCCGAGATCCGGGCCATTGATGGGAAAACCTGAAAAATACTAACAAGCACACCTAATTTCCACATAAACAGTGATGTAAACCACCTCTACCTAAAACGTGAACAAGGTGGTAGAGGCTTAAGATCCATCCAAAATGCTTTTGAATGTCGATCATATCTCTTCAGCAATATCTTTTAACCACCAAGTGTCAAAGTGCATCCTTTGACCAAGCTTGCATACATAAGGCTGATAATATAAAACTTGGATGGCGGCTCCTTGAGCAACACTCTTTATCTGATAACCTAGAATACATGCCCAAAAAAGTCACACGACTCTACCACAACATATCACGAGATGAAAGGGTGAGCCTGTATGAACAGAAGACTATGTATGGATATGTTAGTATAAAGCTCCGTGATGATAGTAACATCGATCATTAAAGCAGTTTATCATGGATGAGTAGCCGGATTACTACCTTCCACTTTGAAGGGTATGTGTTAGCAATCCAAGAACAGGAAATATCAACCATCACCTGATGCACGATAGGGATAAATAAGTGGGAAAAGCTATAAAATGTCACAGCTGATGCAGACTTTCCAGAGTTCATACTGAAAATATCCTCCACATCATAAGCAGTTGTTCGAAAATGTCATCATGTTATTATCTACTGATGAGGCTAGATGTTGTAACTTGGACACTCTATAATGAAATCTGTCAAAAGGATAATCCTGAGGACAAAGAAATAAAGACCCACATAATGGTAGAAGCCATAGCCACTCATAATGGAAAAGAATATGGTGGGATGTACCAGTGAAAACTTCAATAAAATGTAAGCACAACAGACCTGATATAATGATTTGGGATTGAGAAGAGAAACTGTGCACAGTTCTGGAATTTAGCTGCCCAGCAGATGTTAACATAAAGCTGAAGATCGGGGAAAATAAGAACATCTATGCTGAACTATTGAGAAATCTGCAGTTACTCTATCAATATTACAAGTTCAGGTTTATACGTGTAATTATTGGGTCCCTGCGATATGTAACACACTACCTAAATACCAATCTTGAGAAATTAGGCTTCTCAAAACCAGAAAGGAGAAAGCTAATTCAAAGACTACTGATCCAATCCATCACTAGAACTGTGAAAGTCTGTAAAACTTTCCAGAAGTTTATCATTTAAATATATGTATGAGCATGTCTAGATATGTAACTATATGCATGAGAATACATACATAAAACATACAAATCTGCACATACATACATGCATACAAAAATACTCTGTTGTTGATGTTGAAATTCCAATGAAGGAACCTTGGATCTAAGTTAGAAACTGGTTCTTTCTCTATTGCCAAGAAATCTTGAAATGGACTGAATAGTGACATACATATATACATACATATTCAAATACCTTGTTGAATAAAATGTACCATTTTTAAAGAAGTAAAAAATAAAAAAGAATAAGTTTTTATTTTGTTTTGTGATTATTGATAAAAATGTTGGTCTTCGTAGCTTGAATAGTTTCATTTCTGATATACAGAATAGAAAATTCAACCAATCAATCAATGAAGTAAACAGTATAGAAATAGAGTTTTGGGATGTTGGAAAGTTACATTGTAGAAATAATGGTAGTGTGTGATTAGAATTTATATGAAATTATTTCTAACAATAGATTTCGTGAGGTGAGGATGATCCTAAAACTTGATTGTAATAGTAAATGAACGAATGGTTTATGACAACAATGGTGTCATAAATCATGTTGGTGTGTAAGATATTTGATGTTGACAATATTGGAGCTGTTACTTTTAGCTTCACGTCAGCTCAAGACAGGCTTTCTGTGCATTCCAGAAAAAAAGTGTCCCAACTTTTTCATTGGATCAGTGCTGCCAGAACTGTATTATCCAATATATTTTCCTTCTCTAACAGATATTTGAGGGGGATTTGGCTACATTTACCATCTGACGAAGAGACTGTGTTGAGATTCCCTAACTGATGGAGGTAAAGTAGTTAAGTTTTGTTGTAGCTGTAATTTCTGCTTACATTTAACACTGACTAAGCAGGAAAGCCTTCAAACTCTGACCATTCTCTGTTTCTAAAGATATGTAAAACTACATAATGTAATGTATTTTGGATTCTTACTAAAGATAGTTAGGACTTATTTGAGGGAGCTGTGGTAGCTATCCATAGAGTAATCATTATTTAAGTGTGATGTGGCAGCTATCCACAGCAGATCAAATGGTGGCCTTATAGAGTCTTCTTTGTTCAAGAAGTGAAATAGCAAAGTAATTTTAGGTGTTGAATTAGTGAACTGGCGTAATTTGGAGAATATTTGGCAGCTATTTTGAACAGGTTGAGCAACTGTTTAAATACTTGAAAAATAAACTATTCATTTCCCTTTCTCCATCATCTCCTTCATCTACTATGTAATTATATGCATCAAAACTCAAATAATTCATATACATCTAGCTGGGTGTCTTAAAGAATACAATTTCCTACTTGATAATAAGAGTAGAAATTAATATCATTAAATAATATCAATTTCAACCAGTGGTCAGCATACTTAAAAAAAACGTCTGAGGGCTGTGAATTTTATTTGAATATAAACAATAGAAGAGACCACTAAGTGGATCCCTTGTATGCTAAAAATAGATGTCAAACCATCTTACAACAAAATCTGTGTTCTCAAATTAGCAAGATGCTAGATGTTTATGAGCTAGACAAATGAAAAGAAATAAACATAGCACATAATTCCATTCCTTAAAGTTTTGACATGAACAATTCAATAATTGTCTGTGTCTCCTCAGTGAAATCGGTGCAGCCACAACAATGGAACTGGACAGCACCCATCTCCATGAGAGGATATGAATGTATAAAGTTCCAATACCCTGTATTTTAAGTTTGATTCAAATTCTCTCGTACTAGCACACTAATTTCCTACTTGCTTTTCTGTTTGGTGTGCAGTCATCCTTTGTTAGAAATATTCGTGTAAAAATGTCCAAATTTCTGCAACTAATCCATGTTAGTTTTATAAAAGATGAAAATGAGAATGAATATTCTATAAACATTATTTATCTCTTGTTATTGTTGCTACTGTTCTGTTGCTGTTGTTGTTGTTCCTACTAATTTGTCACAGTCTGCTCTTTTCCTTGAGCAGAATTTTTACTTTTCGTTTTCCTGCTGTTGCAATCGTATTATTTTTCAGTCTCTCAAACTACAATTTCTTATACTCTCATCCTTATTGTTAAGATGATTGAGCGTAATTTGGAGAATATTTGGCAGCCATTTTGAACAGGTTGAACAACTATTTAAATACTTGAAAAATAAGCTATTCCTTCCCCTTTCTCCATCCTTTGACATCTCAGTTATCTCCTTCATCTACTACATAATTATATACATTATGACTCAAATAATTACTGCGAATAACTTATAATTCATTTGAGGTTAAATATAGATGTATGATAGAAGGGATGAACAAGGCTTGATTTGCATGAAAATTTCTAAAAATCATCTTCTTTCATCACCATCAGAGTAACAACTATTCAAGATATAAAGCAATAACAGATAAATGAATAGTAGCAGTTAAATATTTATTAAAGTGTTCATTCATAAAAATAGCCCCCCCCCCAAAAAAAAAGAAAGAAAGGAAAAATCATATTTTATACGCTGTTAAAAATATTGTTATGTTTAATGTTTATTTGCTGTTTTTTGTTTTCTTTCATTTTTTTTGCGACCTCAGGTCAAATTTTTGTAAATGGTCTGCGTAACGAGGCATTCCTTCATAAAACTTGACAATATCTCATTAATCTATTATTTTTGTGGTCCAATTAAATACATTCTGCTATTACTGATAGGAAAAGCAAAAGAAAATAAAAACAAGGCAACAAAAATGCTAATACTGTTACCTCTCTAGATATTTGGAATTACTTTCCATTTTAATCTGTCATAATATATTTTGATGTGATATACATTTGTGTGTAGGTGAATCTAACTCTCCATCTACGTCTCTCTCTTTATCTATCTATCACTCAATCTATCAATCAATCAATCAAACAATCTATCTATCTATCTATCTGTCTATCGATTTATCTGTCTGTCTGTCTGTCTTCATCATCATCAATTAACATCCATTTCAATGCTGGCGTGGGTTGGGCAGTTCAACAGGGGCCAAAATATCAGAAGACTGCGCCAAGTTCCAATATCTACTTTGGCCTGGTTTCTACAACTAGATACCCTTCCCAATGCCAACCATTTTACAGAGGCTATAAAGTACTTTTTCGTGGCAGTAGTGCTAGTGAGGTCAATATATAATTCGAGACAAGGACCCTCAGCTAGTTGGGGGAGGTAGTTTTATGCCAGATAATGAGGTTAAAGTATGATAGAAGAACAGAACAGATGTCTTGTTGTAGAGAAATATGATGGTGATGAAGCATCAGAGTGTACCCTCAAGTTACAGCAAAATGAATATAAGATGAATTGAACAGAGGATCAGACAGGGTAGTTGACTTGATAAGTTTCTGAGAATATGAAAAGACAGAGGCAGATGATAGAGATAGGGATAAAGGTGAATGCAGTGAATAATGAACACGAGTGCAGACATGATCAGCGGTAAGAGTATGGAGGAAATAGGGATAATAAATAGCGGCACAGATGATGTGAATTATTGTGTAGGAGGTCTGAGTGAGATACACACTATGCCAGGGGCAAGGTCATGGGGTTATAAGGGTGGAAATAGTGGCTGATAAAGAGTGGTACAGGAATGGAATTAGCAGAATGAGAGGGTGAAAAGAGGGAAGGGTGAAATGGGTGTTCAGTAGAGAATGAAATGGTTCAGGATATTATGAATGTGGGTGACAAAGAGAGTGGTTCCAGGGAGAGTGATAACTGATAGCACAGGAGTAGACATGCAATATCCACAGTTCTTCTCTCAGATGAGCGAATAATACTTTAATCAGAAGAGTAATGAAGGAGTAACAACTGTTAAGAAGATGAATTGATTTTTTTATTAACAATAAAGACTTAACACAGAGTGGAGTTAAGAAAATGAACTATGTGAGAGAGACTCATCAAGGGCACAGTCATAAAGGATGTGCTTTTAAGGCCTCATATTGTTGATGTGGATGGACTTACTTGAGTACAGCAAATCACCAGTCCTTATGGTCTTGTGTTCAACATCTGAAGCTTATTCTTCACTACTTGCTCACATGCCTTGCTGAGTCTTTCTCTTCCACAGATTCCACCAACGTGCACTTCTTTATGCAGATTTCCTCATCCATACACATCACATGATCAGACCAGTATACTCTTCTTTCTTGTACTTACAACAGAATCCTCTTATGATCAATTTTTCTTGTAACACATTTACACTCTGTAGCAAATGTACAATAACATACATGTCCCACTGGATGTACACATCCAGTGGGACATGTTAGTTTCATTTCTTTCTAGACTTCACATTCTTCTTCATTAACAGCCAAACATAGGGGAACTACTAATTTCTCATTAAATTTGTTGCTTTTATACATGGATGCTATCAATCACCTTTAATCCACCTGTAGCTTTTGTGGTAATCACTTGATGAGGGAGTGAGGGACCCTGCCAAAGGCTTTCTCCTATCTCAATAAATCCCCAAAACAGTAAATATGAATGTATGTATGTGAGTGTGTATGTACTTATGCACGTATATGTTCTCTTTGCCTTTGTGAAGGAAAGGACCTTGTTTTGTTCATCATCCCTTAAATCTTAAGGTCTTGCAGATTTTTAGAGTCCCAGTTATCATGATGATTAGTAGAGTATGAATTATAGATTTTCATTCTCTCCTCAATAACTCAAATTCAGCCATATTTGCTCCAACCAGATTGCTATACCAATAATAATAGGTGTCTTGGTTACTGGATTTGCAAACTTCTTATCCATGGTCCATAGATGTGCACTTTCTCTTGTATTTTTCTGATAGCATTGGTGTCCAGTGGGCAGTTGATTTCTTTAATAGAATATATCTTTGCCTTGTGGTTTCACACAACAATATCTGGCTGGTTGCGTTTTAAGTTCATAGCTGTTTTAACTTTTAAGCTCCACAAATATTGCTTTAACCCATCTGTCTCAATACAGACAACATCATTTGTAGGTGTTTTCTTCTTTGTTATCCTCTTCCAGACTGTTCTGACCATTACATTATGCCTTATGGGAAGAAAACATCTGGAAGACATTTTCTCACTGTTGGAAATAATGTGGTTGATGTCATTGGTCGTAGTCTTGCGTATGTATGTATGTATGTATCTATCTATCTATCTATATATATATCTCTTTCTCAATCTATCTATCTATATATATCTTTCTCAATCTATCTATCTACTTAAGACATGTAGTGTTTCATGAGTGTAACATTTGTTGTAAATTATTTGGAATAAGTTTCACCTGCTGAAATATGCATGCATGTCTAGTGAGCACACAGCAGATGCCAGAGTCAGTAAGTAAATACATAAATGAATATGAAAACATGAACAAAATACAAGCAGAAATATTTGAATAAGTATAGAAATAAATGGATTTATTTAAATATCAAAACATTTAAATTAATACTTTTTATGGTAAACAAAAATCCCTTTTTTTGAACTCTGTATTACTCAGTAAGGTGGTCTAACCTTAGATTTGTTAAACAATTTTAAGTAAATTTGCAAATGCCAATCTTTCTTTCATTTTAGTTGTTTTAGTTGTTTAGTAATTTTAGCTTTTTCTTTATTCCTTTATAATTGTGAAAAAGGAAGTTCATTAAAGAAACATTAGTTAATGAATTTTATTTTAATCTTTCCTGAACAGACAGGAAATCTGGTTGATTATGTATGTGTATGTATGTGTGTATTTTTATGCATTTATACATACACATATATATACATATACATATACAGTATATGAATATATATATATATACATACACACACGTATATGCATATATATATATATATATATATATATATGTTCATATATATATACATACACAAATACATGTATATACTTACATAATGTATATATATATATGCACGCTTGTATTTATATATCATAAACATACATACACAAACATGCATATCTATATCTGCTGACACATATGCATATATGCACACAAATACAAGCTCGAACACTCATATATATAATCATACATACAAAATCATTCGTATATAACATCAAGTGTGTTTTATGGTCTTGTTTTCACTGTTTCCGAAATTTTGCAAGTTTTTAACTTGTTCAGTTCTGTCTAAATACCTATAAACAATGTGGCTATAGCAGCATATTAAAACGACTGAATATCTTTGATTTGATTAGAGCTATAAACTTTAAGCACTTCTGTACACAGATGTGTATGTGTGTCTATGTATACATACATACACACATACATATATATTGTATATGTGTATGTGTATATATATATATGTATGTGTGTGTGTACGTATGTGTATGTGTGATGCATGCATGTATGTGTGGATGTATTTCATTAGAAATATGTTATAATGGAATGAAGAAATATATAGTTTCCTCAAAGATTTTCTAAATAGTTTTTAGCCTTATTTTGCTTTATATATTCAAGTGCTATGGAAACCGTTTTAGATCATTTCTTTATTATATACAATTTATTTTACTCAAATCTTTCCAATTGATATCTAGTACTTTTATTAATGTTAAATATCAAAACAAGAGATTTGGTTTTTGCTGTTTAGTGCATCACTACAAAGCAATATATTATAAAAATTGTCTGAGTGTCTCTGTATGAGAGACAGCATGTGTATGTTTACATACAGAAGCAGGTGAAATGATGAAGTGAAATAAGTTAGGGGTTCTCGAAAGCTAGAGGGAGACTATATTATTAGTATTTCTATATATGTGTACAAGGTCTGGCAGCTAAGGTTAGTATGGCTAAAGCTAGTTTGATTTGAAACTCTTAGTACACTCTAACAGATATATTTTTATTAGTATTTGAATGGAAGAAAATGACAAAATCAAAAATTACATGCAGCATGTATCCTAATGCTATTACTTGATTTTGTTTGGCCCCATTTTATATACAAACATATGTATATGTATATAATTCATTTTCTAGAGATAAAATTTTCTCTATATACAGGACACATTAAAGTGCTCAATATATTTGAGCCATAGGATAATAGAAAAATTAATGATGAGAGACAAAAGATAGGTTACTAAAATATATTCTGTTGAAAAATTATTATGTGCACTAAATCATACACTAAAAATATATAGATATGTAAATATATAAATACACTTAAAAATATATAGATGTAAATATATAAAGATACTAAGAATATATTAAGAACATAAAATATATAATCCTACTTACAAGAAAAACGAGATTAAAATTATATACACAGAATGAGTAGAGTGTAGAAAATATTGTAAATCCATATAGAGGTTTATAATTTGTTAAAATCTGACAGTCATTTCTGGGGGCATAGTGGTGCAAAATATGCAATAGAATGGATTTACAATATTTTGTATCATCACCTATTCTGTGTACATAATTTTAATATTGTTTTTATTGTAAGAAAGACTATATATTCTACGTTCTTAAAATATTCTTAGCATATTTATATATTTCTATCTATATATTTTAAACTTATTTTTAGTATATCTATATAGTTTAAGTATATGATTTTGTGCACACAATAATTTTACAACAGAATATATTTTAGTAACCTATCTTTTCTCTCTCATCCTTATTTTTCATGCCATCATCATTTAACGTCTGCTTTCCATGCTAGCATGAGTTGGACGATCTGACTGGAGACTGGCAAACCAGTTGGTTACAGCAGACTCCAATCTGATATGGCAGAATTTCTACAGCTAGATGCCCTTACTTATGCCAACCACTCTGAGAATGTAGTGGATGCTTTTTACGTGCCACTGGCATGAGGGCCAGTCCGGCGGTACTGGCAATGGCCATGCTCAAATGGTGTTTTTTACGTGCCACCTTCACAGGAGTCAGTCCAATGTATATATGTATATACATGTGTACACGTATATACATACACATATATGTAAGTATAATCTATCTATCTATATATATATATATATATATATATATATATATATATATATATATATATATATATATATATATATATATATGTTCTTTTATTCTTTTACTCATTTCTGCCATGTGGCTGTGGTCATGCTGGAGCACCACCATGGATATATGTATATGTATATATATAAGTACATATATATAAGTACTGTGTGGTAAGTAGCTTGCTAACCAACCACATGGTTCCGGGTTCAGTCCTACTGTGTGGTACCTTGGGCGGGTGTCTTCTACTATAGTCTCGGGCTGACCAAAGCCTTGTGAGTGGATTTGGTAGATGGAAATGGAAAGAAGCCCATCGCATGCATATATGTGTGTGTGTGTCTGTGTTTATATGTCCGTGTTTGTCCCCCTAACATTGCTTGACAACTGATGCTGGTGTGTTTACGTCCCTGTAACTTAGCAATTCGGCAAAAGAGCCCAATATAATAAGTCCTGGGGTCGATTTACTCGACTAAAGGCAGTGCTCCAGCATGGCCGCAGTCAAATGTCTGAAATAAGTAAATGAATAAAAGAATGAATAGAAAGAATATATATATACCTATATATATATATATATATATATGTATATATATATATATATATATATATATATATATATATATATATATATATATATATATATTAGAAATATAATATTTCTAAATCTCAGAGAGATTCAAGCAGTAGTGGAGCGACAAAGTTGTAGTATATTGTCAACTTAATGTGACAGTCCCAATAAGGGAATACACTACTGCTGTTTAGCCCTAGGAAGCTGGACCGCTTCCTGTCGGCCTTGACACAATTACTGTGTCCTTAAGTTTGTGAAAGGGAGACAAGCTCCCCCACCCAGCCTAGCCAGCATTCAGGGACATGTTTCTGAGTCTTTGCTCGTCATCAGCCTGAAGTAGCTTGCCAGCTGGATATACTACAATATACTACAACTGTGTCGCTCCACTACTGCTTAAATCTGTCTCAGAGATTTAGAAATATTATATTTCTAATTTTGCTGATCAGTGAATGAACTTCACTATGATTTACATAAGTTTGTTAAAGTGAGACAGGCCTCTCTATCCAGCCGGCAAGCTACTTCCGGCTCGTCGTACTGCTTTGAATTGCTTCTGCCTAGTTTAGTGAGTTGTTTCTGTCCTTTTTGTTGCTGTTTGGTGTGATTTTTGTCAAGTTTCAACTGTTGTTCCTGTGGAATTGCGCCCTGCGGGGCAAAAATTTTCTTTTTTGCTGCTCTCTTTTAGAGAGATAGCAAACTACCATCGTGTAAAACGAAAACTTTTTCAATATGGATAACGAAATGACCTTTCTACTGTGTGATGAGGACTTTCCTCTTTTACAAGAAGAAATTTGTTTCAATAATACACAAGTATTTCAAGTAGACCCAGAAGTAACCAAGGAAGAGAAAAAGGCCAGCAGTTTTTCTTCCGCCGTAGGCGGACAATTTGAAGCAATGGAGGTGATACCCGAACAGTGGTACAAGTACAGAAACCTAATAAGGAAAGCAGACGACATAACAAGGTTAATACCGCCAAAGGAAACTATCCAAGAGTTGGCGGTAAGAACCGTTATCTACAAAGTGTACAATTGCAAAGAAAGGCGCATCATGATGATGAAAACGGATGCAATTGAAAAGTGTCTTGCCCCTGTGTGGGAAAAAATAAAATATGTCGGTAGAGGGCCTCGAAATGCTACAGTAGAGGCCCAATTCGAATCCGCAGAAATTGCGAAAGTAGTATCAACACAAACGTTGAAAACCGAAGAGGTAATGCTCTTACCCACATACCTGGGTCGGAGAACTGCGAAAATCACAATAGAAGACATTCCACCCGGGTATGACGTAAACTGGTTGGTAGAAGCTTTAATTTACGACGTGGAGGATCAAGTGGAAGTACTCACAATGAGAAGAAGGAACGGACTCAATTGGAAGGGGCAGGCGCTAGAGCTTATAGTTCTAGCGTCAAACGATACCCTCGAGACCAGACCAGACAGGATATTTATAGGGGAAGGTCTCAGTGCAAGAGTGTCGGTGGAGGGACGGAGGCCCAGATGTTTTAAATGTGGAGAAAAGGGCCACGTGCGCTCCGAATGTGTAAAAATAAAAAAACCGAACCAAAAAAAAGAAGTCCCTCCCCAAAGGGAGAAAGAAATACCGGAGAAAACTGAACTTAAAAAAGATGACAAACAAGGAAAAACGAAAACACAGGAAGTCGTAATAGAAAAAGGAAAAAGTAAGGAAGAAGCGGAGTTTGAAGTTGCCAAAAACAAAAGGAAAAAACCCATTGGCCCAGACTCCCCTCCCCCTACAAGAAAAAAAGAAAAAACGCAAAACATACAAGAAAAAATACCCTCGTTCACTCCCAAATTGAAACCCGCTCCTAAACCCCCGCAAGAAAGAATTGTTTCGTACTCCATCAAAAACGAAGTATTACACGAACTAATAACAAAAAAAAACTATACGATAATGGGACCGATTGAAGGTAAACCGCCGCACATACGGTTGGCGAGAATAAGTGCCGAACACTACGAACAATTCAAACGGAGATATGCTGACGATATTTTTGATGTGAGTCAGCATGTCGTGAAAGAAAAAATTATTTTAAAACCAACGGCTACACCAGTCATAGAAGATACCGGAGGAGGGGACGATGCAAGTCGTGAAACCCCTCCTGCAAAGGTAATGTAAACTTTTTTTCATGGAAGTTAAGATAGGGTGTATAAATGTTCGTGGCCTGGGGTCCAAATGGAAGCAGACATGCCTCCTAGACGACCTCAGGTCGCGAAAGATAGATATATGTGTGGTGACTGAGTCCAAGCTGAACGGCCCACAGGCGTTCTCACCTCTTCTTAATGATTACGAGAAAGTTATTTCTCCGAGTCAAGGAGGGAGTGGGGGCGTTGTGGTACTGTTCAAAAAAAGCTTGGATGTACAGGTAAGTGCAGTCTTTCTAGACCCAGAAGGTAGGCTGGTCGTTCTGGATGTGACACACGCGAATAAGCAGTCTTTCAGGTTGGTAGCACTATATGCTCCGCAAGAAAATAGACAAACGGTTTTTTTTCGAGATTTGGAAAATTTCCTAGCGACGTCGAAAACTTTAGTTTTAACAGGAGACTTCAACGCTATTCTCAACGCGCAAGTGGATAGTGGTGGCTCAATCAATAGAAGGGAAAGCCCTGGCCTAAAAAGGCTACTAGCAAGCTATAAACTAGTAGACCGATATAGACTGGATGAACCGTTCGTTCCACAGTGGACGTGGTCTAATAACGACGGTTCACAGAGGTCTTACTTAGATAGGGTGATTATAAAAGACAGTGATAGGGATATAGTTAGTTGTCCACAATTTCACTGTACTTCCTACACGGATCACAAATTTGTGACATGTAGGATGCAGTTAGCTAAGTGTCATAGACAGGGACCCGGGTACTGGAAGATGAACAAGTCTATTTTGACTAGTAAAGTCTTCCCTGCTCGGGTGAAGGAATTAGTGCAGAGGGCATTATGCGGAGCCATCGTTAATAACAGATGGTGGTGCGCCCTCAAAAGAGCCATACGTTTAGAGTCTCTTAGATTTAGTAAAGAGCTAAGTTTAGAGAGAGCAAGAGTAGAAGGGAATCTAACTAAGGAATTAGAGGAGGCCATAGTATCAGGCTCTGCATCCAGAGTGTTGGCGGCGAGGTCGGTATTATTCCGTCACCTCCAAGCCAAACACGAAGGTAGTAGAGTCAGGGCTAAGTTACGCGCGGTAGGCAGAGAAGGTATTAATGTTGCCGGATGGGCCCGTCATGTGGAGAGTCCGAGAGGCAGAAATGCTTCTGTGCAGTCTTTAATTGACGAACAGGGGCGCCGGATCGAAGGACAGGAGGAGATGCAGAAGGCCTTTCATCAGCATTTCGCACGGTTGTTTGGGACGAACGAGACGTTGGACCATGGGGAGCCCTTAAGGGATGTCCTGGCTGACGGACCGCGACTCTCAGCAAGCGAAGTGGGGCGTTGTGAAGGGCCGATCACAGCTGCGGAGGTCAAAGAGGTACTGGCAGAGAGCGCGCGGGACAGGTCGCCGGGACTGGATGGTTTGCCCTACGAGTTTTATAGTACAATGCCGGACTTGTTCGGACACTTGCTGGCTGGCGTGTACACGAACTGGCAACAGAATGGGAGAATTCCCTGCTCTGTGAGTCGGGGAGTGGTGACGCTGGTCAGAAAAGACCCGAGCAAGGGGGACCATATCAGTAATTTCAGGCCCATAACTCTACTGAATGTAGAGTTAAAGATTTTGGCCAAGGTGCTAGCAAAAAGGTTGACGGCTGTCGCGGATAAGCTTGTCGGGGGGGCGCAAACATGTGCCATTCCTGGCAGGTCGATCCAGGACAATCTTCATCTCTTACGCTACACCTTAGACAGGGTGGGGAAAGTTTCCGGTAAAGGTGGGGCATTGGTCCATTTAGACCAAAGTAAGGCCTTCGATAGGGTTGATCATCGGTACCTGGCGGCAGTCCTTGAGGCGGCTGGGCTAGGCCCGGATTTCCGCGGTTGGATCAAGGCCATTTATGGTGGCATCAAATCCACGGTTCAGGTGAACGGTTACCTGTCGGAGCCGTTTGAGATCAGGCGTTCAGTCCGTCAAGGGTGCCCCCTGTCTCCGCTTCTGTATGTTCTGTCTCTCGAGCCATTGCTGCGGAGGTTGGAGAAGTTGGGAAGCACCACTAATGAAATCGGATGTGGTAAAGGTGTTTCGGCGTATGCGGATGACGTCACCATCACCGTATCCAAGATGACTCAGCTACCTCGCGTAGCAGAGGCAATCAGAAGATACGAGACGGTGGCAGGGGCAAAAGTTAACATGGACAAGTCTGTAGGTTTGCGGCTCGGCACCTGGAGCAGCAAGCCGATAACGTCCAGTGTTGTTGGACACTGGACGGATGGCCCTGTTAAGTTGCTCGGAGTTTGGTTTGGTCCGGACTCCCAGACGGAGAAAAATTGGAGCGAGGTGACGAACAGGGTAGAAGCGCTATCCCGGACTTGGTCTGGAAGGGCGCTGTCCCTGAAAGGAAGGGCGGAGGTGGTGCAGACGTTTATTGCGTCAGTTATCACCTACCGCCTCACCGTCGTCCCCTGCCCTGATTTGTGGCTAAACAAGCTGGTTCGGATTCTCTTCCGCTTTTTGTGGAGGGGAAAGCCGCTTGTGAGGCGCTCCGTGTGCTGTCAGGAACCGTTAAAGGGTGGCCTAGGGATGCCGTGGTTGTTGATGTGCAAATATGCACTGAGACTAAGGCATCTCTGGTCTTACCTGGATGGTGGTCAGGTGTGGAATTTGCTCGCCGAGGAATTCTTTCCACGACCAGCCTCTCTAGAGGGATTTAAACCCGGTTTAATTAAAAGACAGAAATCGACTGAATGGCAAAAGGAATGCCGGCAGGCACTTGAGCTAATCCACAAGGCGGGTAAGGCCGGCAGCGGGAATACCACCTCTGCGTTTTACAAAGGGTTGGTAGAGTTTAAAAGTGACGACGTGCTAGGAGAGACACTGGGGCTCGATGAGAACCAGCTATCCAACCTGTTTCGGAACACTTTCAGGGCGGGGTATTTGGATAATTACCAAAGATCCCTGAATTGGCAGTGTTTCAGGAATGCTTTACCTGTCCACGAGAAATTGTCCAGGCACGGGATTTCAGTGCCACCCGAATGTCCAAGATGCGGGCAGGAGAAGGAAACCATCCTGCACGCTCTTGTTCAGTGCACCCATCTTTCGGAGATGACAATTTACGTCGAACACGTGCTGTCGCACCTAGGAAGAGTACAGCTATCGGCTGAGTCTGTGATTAAGAATGCACCGCCCGCCGGACTACCTAAGGAAGGTGAGGCTTGTTTCCTATGTACAGTCGCAGTTATGAAAGAGTGTGCATGGAGAACTCGAATGCAAGGGATGAAGACAAGAACCTTCATCTCCGGCCCTGGAATGCTATACTATTTCAGGTACCACCTGAAAAGCAAGATAGGGCTGGAGAGAAGACACCTGTCTAGAAGAGTATATGAGGAAAGATGGAAGGAAGTAGGAAGGAAGTTGCGAGTGAGCGGCCCTACTTAAAACTTTCCTGAAAAAATACAAAGGTGTAGACTGGTGTACCCTGGAATTAGGTGTAAACCATTGGTAATATTCCAAGTTTTGTAGAAAAATTTTTAAATATATATATTTTTAAACGTATATTTTTTCAAAAAAAGCTAAAAAGACTCACTAAATGACAATTCTTAAATGTTTGTAGTGTCCTGTATTGTCCAATCTATGTAAGATATTATTATCGTAATAAAGAGAATTGGCAAGCTACTTCAGGCTGATGACGAGCAAAGACTCAGAAACATGTCCCTGAATGCTGGCTAGGCTGGGTGGGGGAGCTTGTCTCCCCTTCACAAACTTAAGGACACAGTAATTGTGTCAAGGCTGACAGGAAGCGGTCCCGCTTCCTAGGGCTAAACAACAGTAGTGTATTCCCTTATTGGGATTGTCACATTAAGTTGACAATATACTACAACTTTATATATACTACAACTTTATATATATATACATATATATATATATATATACATATATATATATATATATATATATACATATATATGAGTACATATATATATCTAAATTCTGTACGACTCTCTTACTCTTTCTTTTAGCCTCTTCACACCTTTGTTCTTGCCACTTTTCTTTTTCTCTCTCCCCCTCTCTCGCATTTCTTGACCTTCCTTTCATTCTTCCTTTCCCTCCTCTCTTACCTCACTCTGTCTCTTTCCTTTTTTTTTCTTTCTTTCTCGACCCTCCCTAATTCTTCAATCCCTTTGCCCCTACCTTTTTCCTCTTCTTCTATGTAACAGGTGTTCCACCAAGCCTGACCTTTCTTTTTTTGGTTCGACTACCATCCATGTAGCATCTCTTATATTCCTTCCCATGACTTTCATCTCTTATGTCACTACTGTAAGGCTTCGTTTCCATACACGCCACCTTAATTTAATTCATCCTCAGTCAAAAGATACCTGCCGTCAATGTTCTATTGTTTGTATTTGTTTGTGCTCCCACCATTGCTTTAGACTGATGTTGGTGTGTTTATGTTCCCTGTAACTTAGTGGTTCATCAAAAGAGACTGATAGAATAAGTACTAGGCTTACAAAGAAAAAGTCCTGGGATTGATTTGTTTGACTAAATGCAGTGCTCCAGCATGGCCATAGTCAAATTACTGAAACAAGTAAAAGAATATATATATGTTTATTATTGTAATTTTGACATTAAGAGTCCCTCCTAGCATGAGACATTTATATATAGTAATGCCCTTAATATAAATGACTAAACTGAAAGGAAATATTGTGGAGAGGAGGATATCTATTTCCTTTTTGAAGACATCTACTTCCACCTTATACAGATTTCATAATTTTTGTGGCAGGGCGTTGAAGAGCTGTGGGATTTTGAACCCTAGGGTATTGGAGTACCTGGTCCTGAATTTAGATGGAGTGGATAGTATCTTTGGTACAATACAATGGTGGCTAGTTCTGACATTTGTATAACACTCAATGCTGAAATTAGGTACTAGCTCTTCTAGTGTTTTCCACATGTAGATTATTACATATCTGTCGTGCCTTCTCTCCAGGCAATAAAGCTGCAGTTTTACTAGCCTATCTGTAGCTTATCCACTGCGCTGTTTGAATCTTTTCTGTGTAGTGGCATTGGACTGATTCAGGCCCCACTGTTAGTTTGGCACTATGTGGTAACCATAACTGGGAGCAGTACAGGTGGCTGAGAGCAAAGGTTCTCCATGGGGTCGACAGTTTCTCGGTCTCTTGTCTTGAAAGACCTCAATATCCATCCTGCCACTTGTCTGCACCTTGCTGCCATATATATATATATACAAAGTATGGGGGGTTTAGTTCACAGGTGATCTAAACGATTAGCTACACTAGGTAAGTGCTGTAACAGATTACTAGGGCTCCAAGGTTATAGACGAGATGATAGTTATGAGCCATTGCAGATATCTGGTATAGCGGATATATAATTGTTAAAGAGAACAACAAGCAAATGCATATATAGTCATATACATATGCGCGCACACACACACACACACACACACATATACATTATATATGTATATATCATCATCATCGTTTAATGCCCATTTTCTATGCGGGTATAGATTTGACGGTTTGACAGGGGACTGGCAAGCCAGTAGGCTGCACCAGCTCCAATCTGATCTAGCAAGGTTTCTACAGCTTGATGCCCTTCCTAAAGCCAGCTACTCTGAGAGTGTAGTGGGCACTTTTTACATGCCACCAGCACATATCACACGCACACACATATGCGAGTACATGGAGCCATATACACAAACACACACCCACATATATATATATATATTGTTGAATGAATTAAAACATGGTAAGTCCCTGCCACTTGGAAGCAAGCAAATGTACAAAACTTTTCAATAAAGTTTTTCTCACAGAATATTGGCAGATTAACATATAGGAATGACCTTTTGAACACTGGCCTTCAGTGCTGCCTTATTGCTATTTCATTACATTTCAATAATCAATGAAGCATAGGTTGCTATAAACAAAACACAAAGGGCATCAGTTTCTGTAATGTATTTGTATCTACTTTGTTTATTTTCTTCTTGATTTTATTAAAAATTTATAGATTAACAAAAATTGCTAATAATGTGCTTATGTGTTATGCTATATTAAGGTTGACCTCAAATTTTCCTTTTAGCCTTTAAACAGACTGGCAATTGAAAATAGATTATATGCCCATAGCTGCAAAAACAATGAGCTGAATATGTGATTAAATGCTTTATTATTCATGTTGTTATCACAATGAATATTGATATGAAGTGTGTAGTAGTAATAATACAATTGGTAGGGAAAAAAAATGAATTGAAATGTTTTTTTGTTTAATTTTATTTTTGTTTTGTTATTTTTATCTTGTCTAAGATTTATGGATTGCTGTTAAATTTTTTGTTGAACTGGCTTTACCACAAATCTCGCTTTGAGATGTGAAGGATAATAAAAAAAAGAAAAAAATCTATCAAATGGTATGTCCCATAAATCACCAAATTATTTGCACGAGTAAAGATATTGTCTTCATCTTGTATCAGGACAAATCAATTTGGTGAAAAGCATTTCTTCCAAGCACTATTTATGAGACGATTTGATATTAGCACTACATTTCATGCAAATTAATGTATATTGAAAAATACATATGTGTATGTTTGTGTGTGATGTGCACATATATAAAGCACACACACACATGCATGCGTGCACACACATACATGCATGTGCGTACATGAACACACACACGTACATTACTTTGGTCGAATCAGCTTCTTGCTATGTTGAGTTTTACCTGTAGATGCATAGAATCTTCTGGTAAATCATAACTTGCCTGAAGATCTTTTTGTCATACAGGTAAAACTCAGAGTAGCAAGAAACTGATATGACCAAAATAAAATATATTAATTTAAGTGGAAGTGCAAATGGCCCAGTGGTTAGGACAGCAGACTCACAGTCGTAGGATCGTGGTTTCGATTCCCAGACCGGGCATTGTCAGTGTTTATTGAGCGAAAACACCTAAAGCTTTACAAGGCTCCAGCAGGGGGTGGTGGCAGATCCTGCTGTACTCTTTCACCACAATTTTCTCTCACTCTTTCTTCCTGCTTCTGTTGCACCTGTATTTTGAAGGGCCAGCCTTGTTACACTCTGTGTCACGTTGAATCTCCCCGAGAACTACATTAAGGGTACACGTGTCTGTGGAGTGCTCAACTACTTGCACATTAATTTCACGAGCAGGCTGTTCCATTGATCGGATCAACTGGAACCCTCATCGTCATAACCAACAGAGTGCCATGATGACAATATTAATCTAAACTTTACTATGTTATTAAATACATTTTTCTGACAATTAACACTAAAAGACTATGAGAGTATTATTGATCACTTGAAGCATTGTGTATTGTTTGTGAAATATAGCGTGTCTTGAATGGTACAACAATGCAGAGTGGACTATGATAACTGTTATAATTTAATTATTCATAGTCTGATATAAAAATTCCTTCTTCTCTCTACATATATATATTTATATGCATATATGTTGTTCCTTAAGAAGGTTATTTTATCTATAAAGCACACACACACACACACACACACACATTGATTCTATTTTCTTAAATTTTATTATGAATATCAGTCAACTAGATGACTAATTAGACAAATAACTAACCAACTGCCTAACTATTCATCATTCAATCACTCAAACTTTCAGAGTCCTTTTGTCACTGTTTGTTACCTCATCAATGATATACCTTTATTCTTTAGTTTCAACACAATGTATCTATTCTGGACAGAGAATATTTTGTTAGTGTTCTCATAATTTAGAAGTCCTCTGCTTTCCTGTGATTCTTTCCTCTCTCCAAATTTCTAAATCTATTCAAACATATATGAACTTGTTCTCATTCATATACACATCTACCAACACATGCATATTTGCTTATACATACATGCATATACATTATACAGACATACATACACACACACACATATACATATAGTATGATAGAAATAAGAAGGTAATATTTTTTTGAATGCAGAGTTGCTGTTAGAACAGCAGAAATATTGGGTGAATTACCCTTACAAGGCTTGTAAGCACTAGCGTAGCTGGGGGTGGGGTAGGGGTGGTCTGCTCCCAGGTGGCAATTTTAAAGGAGCACCACTTTCGGGTCTCCTGTAGGCAATATGTGTTATGCATGTGTGTGCATGTGTGTAATTCTGTGTGTATGCATGTGTGTATGTGTGTGTGCATGTGTGTACTTTATTAAAAACATGACAATGATCCAGTCTTATTTTTTTTTATTAAAATTTCTCCTATTTCTATATAAAGCTTCTGCAGTTTGGAGCAATAAATTTCCTAGATCCAAAATCGAGGTCTCTAGACATTCACAGCCTCATCATCAGGATATGAAATATATTTGATTTCTGTATTGCTACTTTTATCGTAATTGAATTAATGTATATTTTACCACCATAGACTTCTTTACATTAGGCTTCCATGTGAGCAGTCTCTTGTCAATATAACCAAAACAAGGAGAAATTTGAAATCAAAATTGAAATCAAATAACACTACCAAAACGTAAGATATTCAAGAGCAAAAATATTATAATATCAACAACTCATCTGATGACTTACATCATGGCAAATGTAATAAAAATAGATTCCCAAAAAATAACAAACAAATATTGAATGAAAACCTAAAAGGCACCACACTACTGAAAATATAACAACATAAATATTTACAAGTGTGACAAAAATATGTTCCTAATCATGGATAGAGAGGGAGAAAATGGAAAAATTAATAATTTACTCTCAGTGAGATGCAAATTCACAAAGATTAAGAAATGCAACTCCAAACAATAAGAAGTGAAATTAAATTAATTCCAGCAATAAAGGCACAAATAGGATCCCCTTACTTTCAAAATTCTGAAGTGAAATTCTCTGCAGCAGATATAAATGGCCCATTAAAAATCCATAAATGAAACAATCCCTTTCTACCATAATACTCCAGATAAATACACTTACTCCTTAAATGAGGAAGCAAATAGACAGCATTAGTGAGGAATACTCACCAAAGAAATACATTTAAAGGTTACATTTTAGAGGGTACTGACAACATTGATATCATCTCTATTCTAGATGTAGAAAGCTTGTTCCTTAATGTCTCAGAAATTATGGAAATTATAATAGAGATCATATATAAGCTCACCAACATAAAATCACCAGTGATATCAGCAAACTTATTTAAAAATCTACTAATGTTATGTTTCCCTTAAGTATCATTTCACTGCCCACTTGATAATTTCTACAAATGATAGGAAAGCCATGGGTTCTCGCTTTGGAAGTATATTTGTGGCATTCTGTCTATCCAAAATAAGGAAAAGAATAATATCAAAGCATAAATATATATATATACACAAGACATATTATTTGTAAATTATTTGTTCATACAGATATGTTATTTGTAATCATCATCATCATCATCATCATCATCATCGTTTAACGTCCGCTTTCCATGCTAGCATGGGTTGGACAATTTGACTGATGACTGGTGAAACCGAATGGCAACACCAGGCTCCAATCTAAATTTGGCAGAGTTTCTACAGCTGGATGCCCTTCCTAACGCCAACCACTCAGAGAGTGTAGTAGGTGCTTTTACGTGTCACCTGCACGAAGGCCAGTCAGGCGATACTGGCAACGGCCACGCTCGAAATGGTGTCTTATATGTGCCACCCGCACAAGCCAGTCCAGGGGCACTGGCAACGATCTTACTTGGCTTGCCGGGTCTTCTCACGCACAGCACACGTCCAAAGGTCTCGGTCAGTAGTCATCGCCTCGGTGAGGCCCCAATGTACGAAGGTCTTGCCTCACCACCTCAGCCCAGGTCTTCCTGGGCCTACCTCTTCCACGAAAACATGTTGAGGAACTAAAACATGATTACGAAACAATTCTGTACCAAAATTTAACACCCAGAATAATACAAATGAGATTCTGTTTCCAGACATAAGTATATAGATAGGAAAACAGGTATATTATTTTTGTATGCATCAAAGAATCAAGCAAATGGATATACCAACACAGAAACTGCAAATACTCATATAACTATGAAATGTCAGGGGTAAAATCACTACTTAGAAGGGCATTTGTATTCTTGTCTTCAGATGAGGAGCTTGAAGAAGAAATCCACAGACTAAAACAAACATTAATTATCAACAGACATTCCAGGAAGCCTGTAGACCAAGCAACAGATGAAGATAGACACATATACATACAAAGAATACAGTCAATGAAATACATAAATTACTCATAAAATTTGTTATATGAATCAAATGCATAAAGCCTATTGAACAGATGAATACATAGTCAAAAACCTCATAAAACCTGACACAAAATGTATCATGCATGACCATAAAGTAAATCTAATAATATTTTCCAAAAAAACATCAAAACCAAAAACCCCTATCAATAACACAGCACAAGTGTTGAAACC
The DNA here is from genome assembly GCF_046866305.1 of Octopus bimaculoides. Taxonomy (NCBI): domain Eukaryota; kingdom Metazoa; phylum Mollusca; class Cephalopoda; order Octopoda; family Octopodidae; genus Octopus; species Octopus bimaculoides. The sequence continues at coordinate 32,777,747 of NC_142931.1, forward strand.
CACAAAGAAGCTACTAATAACCAATAGGATCTACAAATTTGATCATAAAACTGAGAGTTGTGAATTTCGGGACTTCAGCTGTAATATTGGCCAAAATAGTATGACAATTTTTTTTTAAGCTTAGTATTCAATTACAGCCAAGAGTAATTACAGTACACTACACCACATACTACAAAACAGTGTTATATAGAAAAATGCTAGTGGATAATACAGACATATTATATAAAACCCCTCAAACAGTAAACAATCATGAAAGCAATACTTATTTCAAAATGCAATGCTGAAATAAGCATTCAAACATTGCAAATATTAACATGTAATGTTGACATGAAAGCCAAACAGTGAAAAAAAGCAGAAACATTGGGGTGGAAAAACCTACATAAATTTGACTACTATAAATCAGAGTATCTTGTGAAAGCCTAACAGCCATAAACTCTACATAAACTCAGTTGTAATAGAAGAGGTAATACAGGAGCCAAATATAGTTTATATCCTGATGATATTGCAAAAATCTAGAAACCTCTATCATGTATGTAGAAACTTTATTCCATACTTAATGCAAAACTTTATACAGAAAAATGAAAGGTCTTTAATAAAAAAGGTAAAATAAGAACATGTATAAAAGAGAAGTTGCTCCTTACATACATACCCACACATTCATGTATATTAATTTATAAATTCTTATGATGTCAACAGTATATGCATATAAAAAAAATGTATGTGTGAATGTGTATGACTGTGTGAAAGAGAAAGAAAAAAGAGAGGGCAAGTATGTGAGAGAGAAAGAAAAAAGAGAGGGCAAGTATGTGAGAGAGAAAGATTATTGTCTTTGGATGTGAATGTGTTGAAATAATATATTTAAAAAAAATATACTATGTGAATGATAAAAAATTTCTTCTGATAGAATGGATTTCTGCCGTTAAAATCTGTGTGTATAAGTGTCTGTTATAATTGTACTATATGTCTAAGGCGCCATTTTGACAGTTGTTTGTTCTAGAAGGCCTGTCATGCTGGCTAATCAATACACATTAGCCAGTATCCAATTCAAAAATTAAAGACGTATAATCACTAGTTTTTGGGGTTTTTTCAAACATTTTTCCATATTTATTTTTTTTAAAATCATTAACGAACAAAAAATAATTTTCTTTATAAATAATTATATTTTTTGTTTCATATGTTTTTATTATTTAAACTCATATTTGCTTTTGCTTAATAATTTTCTTTCATCACCTCTACTTAAAAATTTTGCAGGAAAGTTTTCTGTATTGCACAAAGAAAAAAATAAATAAGTGAAGAAATATAAAGAAAGACATCATACATAAACAAATAAATGCAAGTTACATAAATGGTGCATTTTAAATATTATGAGTGTGGGAGTTGAGGTGGGAGGGTTGGACATGTAATTGCTGACTTTTTCGGTTGTTGCATTGTTATTATCAGTATTATGTTTCAGTCTTACGATGTTTCATTTATTCTGTTTTATTTTGCTTTGGCTGTGTATTTTCAGAAAAAATTATTGATGTATGCGCATTTTTGGAAATTAACAAATTGAAAAAAAAAAGAAAAAAAAAGAACACTTAACAAAATACATATTAAAAAATAAAACTCACACCCTTGTAAACTCGTTACATTCAATCTCTGCACAGTACAAGAGAAATTATGTATGTTGTAGATTGTTCAGATTTTACAATTCAGTTTTACTTAATTGACAGTTTAATTGAATGCTCATTTTGGTGACCAAAAATTGCAACACTTTCCGCCTCTTTTTCTTCTCTCATCCAGTCTTTCTTTCTACTGTGGTAAATTCTCCCCCACCTCTCTCTTTCATTTGAGATCTTTCTATCTTTCTTTTACTTGCTTCTATCATATATACTTTCTACACTGGGAAAACATTATGTTCTCATTTCTCTTTTTAACCACTCCTCTATCTTCTTTGTTTCTTTATTTTCTTTCTGTCGCACTTTTTCCTTCCTCCAATGCGATTTCTCCCTTATATACTTTCATGTACAATAACACATATATGAATATGTATTGTTCATCATTGCAACTTAGTTCTTCGGGTCAGTCTCATAATTGTTACAATTTAACAATAAACAAAACAAAATGTAAAAAATTAAGGGAGGTGTCATTAAATTAATTTCAGAGAATTGATTTTTGGTTTGTTTGATTTTCTTTCCCATTCATAGGGTGTGTTAGATGGTTCTGAATATTTACATTCATGATTAAAATATTATCAGCACTGTAAAAATAGTTCTCAGAATAATTAAATCAAATGTGTGAATTTCTTACACTGAATCAGTTGACCAGAGTGCTAATGATGTGCTTGCTGCTCATCACAAATTTTCCAACAAAGATACCTTTACTTCGTTGCTTGATATGCTAGAAATAGGACCTAAATCACTTTCATATTATATTGTTTCATCTAAAGAGAAGGGAGTGGTCAGATAGTCTTTTATAGCTTTATTTGTTTTACGTATTTGACTACAGTCATGCTGGAGCACTGCACTGAAGCGTTTTAGTCAAACAAATCGACCCCAGGACTTGTTTCTTAAGTGTAGTACTTATTCTACTGGTCTCTTTTTGCTGAACCCCTAAGTTACGGGGATGTAAATACATCAACACTAGTTGTCAAATGGTGATTGAAGAGACAAACACAAAGACACACACATGTATGTATGTGTGTATGTATGTATACGATGGGTTTCTTTCAGTTTCCATCTACCAAATCTACTCCCAAGGTTTTGGTTGGCCTGTGGCTATAGTAGAAGACACTTGCTCAAGGTGCCACACAGTGCGATTGAACCCAGAACCATCTGGTCGGGAAGCAAGCTTCTTACCACACAGCCATGCTTGCTAGAAATAAAACCAAAATATATTTCCTATCACATTGTTTCATCTAAAAAGAGGGCAGTGGTCAGGCATTTGTGAAAAGTATTTTTTTTAATTATTTCTTTATTTATTTGAATGAGAATTAATAATATGGGGATGTAAATACATCAACAGCAGTTGTCAAATGGTGATTAGAGAGACAAACATAAATACAAAGACACACACATGCATATGTATGTATGTATGTATGTATGTATACGATGGGTTTCTTTCAGTTTCCATCTGCCAAATACACTCACAATGCCTTTATTTCTCTTGTAATATGATAAATATACACTGATGTTCAGAATATGAAATTTGTGGTAGGACAGAAATGGGTATTTAATGTAAGCTAGAGCTATTGATAAAAACTCGTTACAATTGCACTTTATAATTTTTTAGAACAGTAGTTGTGTGTAAGCTGGTTTTGTACTATTTACATGCATATATGTGGTACATTCTTTTCTCAACAAAATCAAAGAAAAATCCAGGCTGACCCCACTCAGGATTTGAATTCAGAATTCACTTCAATACAGTTAAAACTGCAGCATAAGTCATAACTCTATATACTCTAATACACATAGTGTTTATTTATTTTTTTTTTTTTGATCTTTTAGCTTTGTGAATATTTAATGAATAAGTACAAGTTTTTTATGAGTTTACATAGAACATGTGTTCCACTAGTGAAACTTGACTATTTTCTTTGACATCTGCAATCTTGTTTTTAATCTCTTTTCTTCTTTTTTTCTATCTTTTGGTATTGGTGGCAGGAAATCTATGTCCAAGCTTCTGCTCCTATAGAGATTTCTTCCTTTTTAATTTCCCTTGTATATATTCATTTTTTCTTTTTTTTTTTCTTTCAGTACTTCCATTCAGTTGGACAATTTATGAGATTCTTATTGATATGTGTGTAGGTCTATATTTCTAAATTTCAACATCACATAATTTTGGTCTCTTTTTTGCAATCACCATCTTCTTCTTCTCCTCCTCCTTCCAGTAACTTCACCACCTATTATTAAAAAGAAACCAGTCTTTTAAAGAAATTATTTTTGTGATTTTTATCCCGAATCCTTATGAATTTTTTTCTTTGTTTTTTTTTTTTTGCTTTCTTACATTACAGCTATTTGTCCTACCCAGTTGCAGATTGCACATACATCTATGTCACTGCACTTCATTATTGCACACTAAATGGCTCTATTACCAATAGAAGTTTCCAAACATCCCCATAAGATGGTGAGAATTTATCATTTGATGAACGTTGCACCTGCAGTTGTGGTGGTATAGCTGACATATGGGGGAAATAACTTTCGTTGGCAGCATATTGCAAAATCAATTTGCAGACTAGTGAAATTATTTAGATTGATGCATAATCTTCAGCTTACTCTTTTAGTGATTTACTAATACAAAAAAACATCACTGGAAACCATTAAATAATTTTTTTTAAAAACTGTTTTGATGATTATCTCATAAACTATCATAAAATAGTCTCTCAGAGAATAATCTACATATTTCGAAAATTCTTCAATATAAATAGTTTTGTATTATCCACTAAACCTTTCCGGTTCCATGTATGTTGGCAGATGAAGCAAAAGTTATAAAGTATCGTCTGTTCTAAGCTACTTTAAGATACATCTGTGGGTGCATATAGGAGGGGATATTGGTGCCTATAGGAGGAGATATTGGTGCATAAAGGTGTGCATATCTGTGGGCGCGTATAGGAGGGGATATTAGTTTAACAGATTTAGCAGTCAGTGAATGATATATCCTCATCCTAATGTGACATTATTTTCTTTGTATCAACATAATGTCTGTTGTCCATCTTGGCATGGGTTTGATAGTATGACCAGAGATTGCAAGATGGAGTGCTGCACCAGACTCCAGTCTGTTTTGGCATGGTTTCTACAGCTGGATGCTCTTCCTAACACCAACAACATTTCAGGTTCTGTCCCATCATGCAACACCATGGGCAAGTACCATCTACTATTGCTCCTGATCAACCAAGGCTTTATAAAGGAATTGTAGATGGAAACTTGTGAGAAACTCATTATTTCATGTTTGTGCAGGTGTGTATGTGTATGTGCACACAATCACAAACACGCATATATACATACACACATGCACACACACACACACATATATATATATGTGTGCATACATGTGCATAATTCATTTTTTCTGTGTCTATTTTTCCATGTTACATGAATATATTATTGAGGCTCTTCCTGTTCATAATACTTACCAGTTTATCAAGTAAGGACCCTCTTTATTTTTTACATGCTTTGACGGTGCAAACTGGTGGATGATTTGTTAACATCATCACCATTTGTAATTATACAAATTTTAGCATAGCTCAAATGTAAACAGATACACACACACACACATACCATTCTAAGGTGCATCCACACACCACACTAAGATACACACACACTCATGATGGGCTTTATTCAGTCTTTGTCTACCAAAGCCATGCAAAACACTTTGGTTGGCTTTGGTCGATAGTATACACAACACATGCCCAAGGTGCTGCTCTGCAAGATTGAACCCCAAGCCATGTTATTGTTAAGCAATATGTGCATATGTGTATGTGTGTGTTTGAGTATGTGTGAGTGTGTGCATATCTATATCTATATATATATATTTATCTCTCTCTCTCACTCTCTCTCTTTCTCTTTGTTTTTATATATATTTATATATCTCATCATCATCATCATCATCATTTAACGTCCATTTTCCATGCTGGCATGAATTGAATGGTTTGACTGAAAACTGGCAAGCCAGGAGCTGTACCAGGTTCTGATCTGATTTGTCAAGGTTTCAACAAATGGTTGCCCTTCTTAATGCCAACCACTCCGAGAGTGTAGTGGGTGTATTTTACATGTCACAGGTATGGGTGCCATTGACCTGACACTGACATCAGCCATGACTACAGCACGGTATATCATTAAATGTCTCAGTCACCTGTCACTGACTTCATAGGGCTCAACTTGCAAATGGTACTTTCTACATGACACAGGCACAGGTGCCAGTCAGATGGCACTGACATCGGCCATGACTACGATTTCACTCAGATCATATGGCAATACACATACCTTGTGTATGTGTGTTCGATATTGTTTGTATTTCTTGCACTGCTTCTCATTCATATTTGTATTTTTTCCATGGTATGAAACTTAGGGACATATCAGAACATGGTTGTCACACCATTTTGTAAATAGTCATAGCAAGTGATTTGATATATGCCCAGCCTTGTTTTGAGTAGGTGGTATTGATAAGTCACAAAGAAGATGAAAGATTAATGTCTATCACTCCTGCAATGGGACCTAACATGAGTTATCTTACTTGTCTATGCCTTCTAGATGTTTTTACACCAGGTGTGTTGAGAAGAAAATTTTTTCACATCCTTATAAATCACAATCTACACACGAACTGGCAATACATACACCTTGTGTAGGTGTTCAATATTGTTTATATTCCTCGGGCTGCTTCTCATTCATATCTAAATATGTATATATATTATTGAGATGTACTTGCATAGCAAAGTGACCTGATCTAAGAACGTGTGCTGGAACGAAAACAATTGCAGCATGGAAGGTTTTTATAAGCTATTTAAAAACACACAGATAGATATATTAAATCATCTTCGATACAAAACAGGAAGATAGATGAAGTCTTAAAGTGGCGCCATAGTGCTATGATGATTTCACTTTGAAAACAGCAGTCTTCTCCACAAGCTCAGCACATTTACTGTTCAGGATACAATAATCATCTATTCTGAGATTTCCCATGTCACAGTGAAATGGTTAAATACTTCAGATATTAGATTACTGATTCCTGCAAGTATTTTGATATCCCTCTAGGCAGCACAATTAACCTTTCATGCCCATAGTTCTCTTAACTGTGCCAAAGAGGGAATATTAATAACAATTGATTATCAAATTATCCAGGGCAAAATTCATCTGCCTACTTATTGCTACTTGAATATGTTGCTAAACACCAGCTTATGAGCCTTAGCAGTTGGAGGAGCATTATCGTCAGTATCACAAACTAGTGTATTGTTAGGATCCATTAGTCTAGAGAAAGTAAAACATAGAATAATACAATGCAAATCCTTCTAATTCACTGAAAGCCCGTAACACAGAAACCCAACATCTAAAGAATGTATTATGTAACCACTGTCACAATTCTCCTCCTCCTCACTCTGTCTTTACCTGTCTTCCTTCCTTTCTAATTTCACACTTTCATCATTATTGCTTTCAAGGAAAGTGTTATAGTTTTGTCAGGTCTCAACTACATCAATACATCATTTCACTTCAATGATATAATACATGAGTGAAATATTCTTTGGGCTTTCAATGAAGAATAGTTGAGAATAATTGTCTATTCAAGTGAATGCTTTTGGCTAATTCCTTTCATCATAGGAAAGGTTATTGTCAACAATAGTATGCATACTTATTCCTTCTGTTATTATATCTGAGTTGACTTCCAGTTGACAGAATTGTTAGAGAATCAGACAAATTGTTTTGTTGTAATCATTTTGGCTCTTTGCACTTCAAGTTCAAATGTTACTGAGGTCAACTTTGCCTTTTATTCTTTTGGAGTTGATAAATAAAGTACCAGTCTCGCACTGAGATCCATTCTTCTCTGCCGCTCTTTCTTTCTATCAGTCTTTTACAGAGAAATCAGCTGCCATTGCACCTGGCAAATCCTGGGTGTTCTGCCAGGTCTAAAAACGTTAGTTGCACTGTATACCATGATGAAATTCTTACAAATTCATCAGGGAGTTGAGGGCCCAGAGCAATGTATATCTGAGTACCTGATAATATGAATCCCTTAATATTCTGAAATGTAAATTTTATATCCTGTATTAACAATATTAGCACTAACCTTTTGAATGCAAGTAAGGAAAAGGATCTTGGCACAATCCAAGCTCAATTAGTTGTAATTTAATTAGTTCAGAAGTTAATTCATCATTGTTTCACTTGGTAGACTGAGTTAAGGTTGTTATGGTTCAGTACTTTCCTCAAAAAAAAAAAAAAAAAGGAAAATGGAAAGATGAATTTGGCCAAAACCCTACGGGGTTTTACAATCTCCTTGAACCAATATAAGTTAAAAAGAACAAGTGGAAAAAATTGGGCTCACTTTTTATTTTAGTGGCTAATCAAATGAAATGTCATATAGGCGCAGGAGTGGCTGTGTGGTAAGTAGCTTGCTTACCAACCACATAGTTCTGGATTCAGTCCCACTGCATGGCACCTTGGGCAAGTGTCTTCTACTATAGCCTTGGGCCGACCAAAGCCTTGTGAGTGGATTTGGTAGACGGAAACTGAAAGAAACCCGTCATATATATGTATATGTATGTATGTGTGTATATATGTTTGAGCGTCTGTGTTTGCCCCCCCCCAAAAAAAAAATTGCTGGTGTGTTTACACCAATGCTGATGTGTTTACATCCCCGTAACTTAGCGGTTCGGGAAAAGGGACTGATAAAATAAGTACTAGGCTTACAAAGAATAAGTCCAGGGGTCGATTTGCTCGACTAAAGGCGGTGCTCCAGCATGGCTGCAGTCAAATGACCGAAACAAGTAAAAGAGTATATATATGTGTGCTAACATCAACACTGTACTTACATTTCTATGTGATTCTACACTGAAGAAATATAATTATATACTCAGAGTAATTCTTGATTGAAACTGCATTTAAAAACTAAATTTCAAACCAGGCTACTATCTAAGGGGCAGCTGCATGCCACCTTGGCTTAGTATCTTCCACTTATAGCTTTTTGCCAACCAATGACTTATGAATTGATATGTTACATGGAAACTAAAAGAACACTGATGTGTCTATGTGTGTGTGTGTGTCTATGAATGTATATATGTTTGTGTTTCCTTGTCTTGACATCACATGATAGTTGCAAATGGTTGTCACTGTTATGCATCAGTACCATGCATTTCTAATATTCTGCAAAAACAAGCTTGAACATCAAGAAATATTATCTTGCAGGAAAACAGGTGACAGATCCATAAGTAAATTCCACTCATTCCTTATAAACATGAATAAGTGGATGTGAAGGTGATGATGAGGAGGAAGAGGAGGATGAGGATCAGTAATTATTTCACTTTAGAACTCCGGTTATTCTCTAATATTGAACTGTTGTTTTTCCCTGTAAACCAGAGATGAAGCATAAACTGAATTAATTCGAATAATTAACACACATATACACATACACACACATAAAAAAAAAGAGAAATGTTGAAAAAGCAATTTAAGAAAATTTAGAAATTAAGGTTATGAAAATTTATACTGGCATGGCTGTGTGGTAAGAAGCTTGCTTTCCAACCACATGGCTCTGGGTTCAATTCTACTGCTTGGCACCTTGGGTAAGTATCTTCTACTGTAGCCTCAGGCTGACCAAAGCCTTGTAAGTGGATTTGGTAGACGGAAACTAAAAGAAGCTTGTCATATATTTATATATATATATATATATATATATATATCTATAAGAGGGGAAGTCAAAAATTATCTGCCCTTCCACCATAGCATATCAGCACCACAGTCTTTCCTCTCTCACACTATTTATGTCAAAGTTGTCTCTCAGGTTTTGTGCTCTTCACTCATGTACATGCTAGACATGTAGTAGAACATGACTACCACATTTCTTTCTAATTTTGACAAATTCTCTGTTGTTAAAGTCTATGTATTGTTACAATGCAGCATTACACTTCATGCAAAAGCACCTTACAAACAGTATTTCCATTAAGCAAAAAACATTTCATAGTTTGCAATGGTAAAAACTCCGAGTTCCTCTCCTCTCCACCAGCTCTCAATCTGGTAACCAGATTTGAGACATCCACCTTCACTATTAAATACCTTACCTAAGTAACAAAACCTATCATCTATTTCTATGTAACCTTGCCAGTGGTGGGTGTTACATGATGACGGAGATGATGATATACTTAGACTGCTGACATCTGTACATCTGACAAATATGAAATCTACAATCCTAGTCCACTTACTTCTGATACCTCTTCATTTTATCAGTGCAGATTGTTTACAATAACTATAGTGCATGGAACTACTGCCTGTCCTTTTTTTTTTATTTTCTGAATATTGATCAATACCACTTTCCTGATTATAACAGAGTTTTGTCTTCTTTCCTGTTAGTTAAAACTTTTTGGCTAGATTCACTTTGAGACTTCTTGGCTATAGGTTTTGTTTCAAGAGAGGAATTTACAAACTAAATCTTTGAACAATCTGACTATATGATACAGGAGTTTGTACAGTCAAAATGTCTTGAAATCCTCTATAATGGTCTGGAGAATAATTCATTGCTAGATTCATTGTCATCTTTTGCTGATTACACTTATGTGCATTATTAGTGTAGTTCTCACAAGCTGTTTGTGTAGCCCTGAATTTCTTTGCAGCCTCTAGACTATAGGGCATGGAAGTCTGTCAAAGCCTTCACTAGGTCAACAATGCTAAGTAGAGTGGCTTTCTGTAGGCTAATATTTTGGGTGTAGTTGTCTTACTATGAAGAAATTATTGTTGGTATGTTGTTTTGGTATAAACACAGAATTGCATTTCATTTCGGTTAATCTTCTCATAACCAGAATAAAGATATTAATCTATACTTATTGAATGAATTATTATCTCATTATAAAAAACTAAAAGTGATTCATGCAGGCCTAACTTAGTTATTTGGCTTGTGTGTAGAAAATATAAGGCTTTATGAATAACATTAATTCTCATTAAACATTTTTTTTTAAATCGCTCTGCTGCCGTTGATTAGCTCCAAGAGGCCATTGCCTCTAGCTAGCTATGTGACACATGAACCTGTGTCCATTATAACCATCAAACAGGGGAAGTCAGCCACTTCCCTTGGCTGGTCTGGCATTTACAGACTAGTTTCAGGGTATTTGCCCCTTATCAATGTAGAGCAGCCGAACCCAGCAGGAGTCCTATTTTTCTGGACTGCCATGTTAGCTTGGCGATAACTATTAATTTTAAAAAATGTATTCTAAAAATAAAACAAAGCCTAAGTTTCATGCAGAACACAATGCATGCATCTCTTAATAATACTTTCTACTAAAGGCACAAGGCTTGAAATTTTTGGGAAGTGGGTAAGTCAATCACATCGACCCCAGTACTCAACTGGTACTTAATTTATCAACCCCGAAATGATGAAAGACAAAATCAAACTTAGAATATAAGGAAGGATGATATACCTCTAAGCATTTCACCCAGTGTGCTAAAGATTCTGCCAGCTTACCACTGCTATGTATCTCTTAATAATGAGTGGATAAATGTACTAACTATTGTGTACTAACTTTTCATACATTATACTTTTCATTACTAACTTTTCATACATTATATTTATAGAACATACTCCTTTTATGTAAATCAGATTCTCAGAAGAGTGATTACCTCATTGTAGAGAAGTCATATACATATACACACACAAACATAATATGTACAGATACAATACACACATGCACATACACACACACACACTGTGATGGGCATCCATCCACTTCTACCACACAAATACACAATGTTGTCTGCTGATATGTGTGACTCTACTGACATAAGAAGCATGCTGTAGTACATGCTTCTAGTATGATGTTCTTCACATTCTATCTTATACTGAAGGAAACATTTTAACAACCAGATTCCAATAGCAAAAGAAAACGAAAAAGTGAGTACATGCATGAGTGTGTATGTGTAAATGCGTGTATGTGCAAGTGTGTGTATGCATGTGTGTGAGTATGAGTGTGTGTGTTTGTAAAATATTAAGTAGCTAAATGCGATTTATTTTTCCCTATAGTTTCAGTAATTTTATTTCTGTAATCTTATTTTTAAAGTTTACTTAAAGAATAATCAAATCAGCTCTTAGAAAACAAATTGCAACAAAAACTTAATGCAAGTAAAATAAACCGACGCTATTGATTATAACAACCTGGGACATTTCTTGTGAAATAACTCCTCTATTAATGGGAATGTATGCATGTCTCTTAATTTTTCAACATTGAATTCATGTGGCAAAAGAAAAGATGTCTTGTTTCTCATTAAGAAACAAAGCTCTGTCACAGTAATTTAGTTAACAATCAAATAAATAAATGCTGATAGAGTTACATCATGAATTTCAAAATGTGTTATATATTTTCACCATTCCATTTATAGAATACAAAATGGTTAATTTTTCTCTCTTGCCCCAGTCCCAGCTTTCTGGACAATGAGAGAGATCAGGCAAGGGTAACCTTTATCAAGAAACAGGCCACATCAGACATAATTCATTAATAAGTAGGCTGCACTGATAAGTTTGATGACTTGGTGTTAGGAATGGCATCCAACTATAGAAACCATGCCAAATCAGAGAGACATCTGAGAGATCTGCACTGTGTAGGGGTAGATGTTTTAAAGAAAACATCTTGACCTTCTGCTGTCCGAGGTCCTAGATGAATCTACATCACAGCAAAAAATTCAAAAGAGGGTAGCAATATTGAACTCCCTCCTTCATTAAAAACTAATCACAAAAGAACAGCTATTGAAAATATATTTGCAGTAACCCAGCATGGCCACAACCTTCCTGCTGAAATGCTTACAAGAATATGAGAATAAATACATATATATATATATATATATATATACACGTATATATATGCATATACATACACAGACACACATACATACATATATCTATGTATATATATCCTTTTCCTGTGATTTGTCTCTTGTCTTTTAATTCAACCATTATATTTACCCCCGTCATCCACACTCATATCATCATGGTCATTTATTCACTAGCAGCAGCTAAAGGCAAGTTCGGTGTAGCCACTTCCATCCACCTCCATCAAAGTCATATATCTTCACATCACAGATTGGAAGCCTGTTCTGATTATATTGATTACATTAAAGCATCACTTTCATAAATAAACTGCCGTGCATTCAGCACTTGTTCTCAAAGCCAAAGACATGAAGTCTGTACCAATACATTGACTTCAATAAGATTAATTACATAGACATGGTCTTCAACTAGTTCCCTCCACGCATAAGCATGCACACATACATACCCACCTCCCTCTCTCTTCTTCATACATACACACAAACATACAAAGAGAAATTCATACTAGCTCGAGTTTTAGAACACACAGATGCTCAGATACACACACACACACACACACACACACCTGCTCACAAAAGTACACACTAACAAGCATGCACACACACACACACCCATACACACACTCAAACCTATTTAAACTATCAGAGAGAACAGTGATATTAAATTTATTATCCAACAAAACTTAGTGTATATAGACACACATATTTTATATACACACATATTCATATATAAATGTATGTGTGGGCATATATATATATACGTAGAAAGAGAATGAGAGAGAGAGAGAGAGACAGACAAATTTGTGTTTATGTATATATGTATATATATATATATATATATATATATATATATTTATATACACATTAGTGTGTGTACATATATACTTATATAGATATGCATATACATTTGAATATGTATATAAACAGAAAAACATATGCACATATATATGTGAATATATGCATGCGTGTATGCACATATATATGTGTATATATATATATATGTATGCATATATATGTGTATATATATATATATATAAACATATATATGTATGCATATATATATATATAACATATAAACAAATATAAGTATATAAACATAAATATATACGTTTATGTATAACTGTATGACTGCAAAAATTTGTTCACATGCATATATATAATAAAAATGTCTGTGTATTGGATATGTGTGTATATAGGTGGTTATTTAATGTGGTGTGTTGTATGATAATATGATTAAATATGAATATGTACAAACACACAGTGCATGCACACACACACAATATATACGTGTGTTGGTGCAAATTAATGTATATGTGTGTATGCACATTTATGCATGCATACACAGAAACACATATAGACTGACCTTCCCCATCACCACTGCCACTTCCATAAAAGAACAAATCACCGTGGCAGTCATATTATTCAGTTTTCAAAACTTAAAACCATTTATAATTATAACGAATGGGAAATGTGTGCATCTCTCAAGAATTTCTTCCCCTCTCGGGTCAGCTCCTGAATTATGGTTTTTCTGCTCAACCAGGTGCACTGTTAACCTTCTTACATATGTTATTGATGCAGAAATAATAAACTATTCTTTCTCTCTCTCTCCCTTTATCCCTTTCATTCTTTCTCTTCCATCTTCCTTCTTCCTCGTTGCTTGTTTAAGAATTTGTCTTCATCCCAGGTTAATTCATAATGCTGATCATGGCGTACAGCTGCTCGGGTGAATATCTGAATAGCAGTGCACAGAAAAAAAAGAAAAAAAAAAGAAAAGTAAAAATGGTGAGAAGAATTGGTAATAACAATGAAATGAATTCCCAAGGGGTGAGGGGAAGTGTACAACCAATGCGTGTTCTATAGCTTTCCCTCCGATGAGTAGGTGCTGTTGAGACCTGCTTAGATATAAACTTACTCCGGTTATTGAAATGATTCCTTGCAATTTTCTTCTCTAGCAGTTTATAGCTGACAAGAACTTCATAATAAAGAGTTCAGTTAATATCAATATTGTAGAATGAAGGTAGAGGGGGGGGGAGGCGGAGAAGAAGAGAAAAAAGATGATGAAGATGATGATGATGAAGTGGAGTGAAAAAGAAAATGAAGAAAAGGATGAAGATTATGAAGAAAAAGAAGATGAAGATTATGAAGCTGTTAATTATGATGAAGAAGGTGATGATGAAAAATACAAGGCTAAAAATAAAATGAGGATATAGAAAATGAAGAAGTCGAAGGAGAAGAAAAGAAGTGAGAGAGAGAGAGAAAGAGAGGAAGAATATAAGGTGTTCCTATTTAAGAGACAGAATAAATTCCATAAACTCAGAACCATTATATTTGACAGAAGTTAGTTCCTAGTTGTATCATTATATTTTAGTGAATGTGTGTATTTCTAATTATTATTTAACCAAGAGAGTCAGACTGATGACTAAAACCTTTGTCAATGTTTATTTCCAGCTTCTGCAATTTGTTGTTATCTTTGTTGTTGCTGCCAGTTATCACTAATTTAGCAGTGATTGAGCAGATGGTTAATCAAATATGCTTCAGTTTTGAGCCCTCCTATCTTTTATCTCTTAGTCAGGAAGGAAAGGCAGAGCTCATAATCCTGTACTGAACTTCTCGAACAAGTGGGAAAGAAGAATGAAAATATAAACAAACCAGAAACTCGACCCAGATTCTTGCAACAGAATGGACTCAGATAAAAAATTTCTAAAGGTTAGTTGGCGGTATTTAACCAGGCATCAGGTTAAATCAGTTTATACACCCACAGCTATATTATTTAATGTGTTGTTTCTTTTCCTGAGTTAATAGGATGTACTAAGGCTGATTTAGCGCTTATTTCTTGCAGTTCAAGGGACCATATAAAGGCTTGCTTCATCAAGTTGATACCTTGGGGAAAATACTCCAGTTTTGAGCCCCCCTATTTTTTTCTGCATGTATGTGTACACACACACATACATACACAAATACAAACTGACATACTTACACACAAAGAATTCCATTTCACAAATCTTATTAACCAGTCATTTAGCCATTCCTACATCTCTCCTCAACACTGGATTACCATTTCTATACTTTATTTCCATCATTTTCACATTCTGAAAATACTCAGGAACTGTCTCATCTCTATTGCATTTCATTAATATTATCACCTCTGCCACCAGATTTCTTTCAACCAGTGTAAAACAACTTTTTATTCTACAGTTTTTATATAATCCTTTTTTAAAGCAATCCTTTTTTAAAGCAATCCTTTTTTCCTCCTTTTATTATAATCCTTTCTCTGTTTTGAAATAGTGTTTTCTATTTTATCTCTGCCATAGAATTCTCTCCACTTGTTTTTAATAATTTTTAACAATACTTTTTTAAATCTATTTCCTTTTGATATAATCCTTCCTCTTTTGCATGTTTATTTATGCTCAGCTGCTTCTTATTCAGATTGTATACCTAACTTTTCCCAGTATTTCTCAATTTAGTAACTTGTCTGCTGATTTAGAAGCTGTCTCTATAATATTATATTTTTTTCCTCCTACAACACCATATTCTTTACTGTTTCCCCCCCAATTTTTTCCACAGCATCTTCCCAACAATATCACATTCACATTTTTGTTTTGCACAAGTTTGCTCACCCCTGGCTAACCATCTTTACTGCACATTGCTCACAAACTTCTGCTCCATGCCCATCTCCTAACACAGATGCCTTCTTATACAGCTATGTAACGACCAGCCTTTTTCTCTCTTCCTAACTCCTTCCGAAAGAACTGCATTCCTTGATGTTTTTCTGCTTCTTCCTTTCCATCACTTTTTGTCTTTTTCCATGTTTCTGATGAAGGTCTAATGTGAAATGTATCCATTTTGTCATGTTTTTTCCTGCTTGTGCTCAGTTACATGCATATATGTATGTATATAGACCAATGCTCCACAAACATAAGCCTGAAATACCAAATCTTCCCACTCTATCAATACATTGGAAACACTTTGACCCAATTCCATTTAAATAAGGAAAGCACGCCCATTATAAAATATAAACCACAGCTGAATATCCTTTATCCTTTAGAAAGAAGAAAAAACACTAAAGAGAAAAGGAAAAAAAACTAACCATATACAACAGACATAAAACAATATACATACATATATATATATATATATATATATATATATATATATAAATATATACGCACACATACATGTGTATGTGTGTGTGTGTGCAGAGCTGTGTGTCTGTGTGTTTGTGTCTGTGTATGCATGTATGTATGTATGTGTCTATGTGTGTGTGTATGTACACATGTGACAGTTGGTTGATTTTCTGATTCAAATGACAATTATTCAAGATGTCTCATTTAATGCTATATGGAAGTGCTTGTTTCTTAAGTGTTTAATCCATATTAGTGCCATCCATGATCCCAGTAGCTTGTAATATTTAGTATTTATTTCAAACTCATTCATTCACATTTCATAGGAATTATTGTAAAAAATAGCTTGAATTAAATGAACAACTTTCCTGTAACTAGAATATAAATAAGAGTTACCCATTTAATTTGACTGATGCAAAAATATTAATGCAGTATGATTAGAGGATAGATAAAGTAAAATGCTTAGGATATAGAAATTATTACATTATAACAAATTATCCAGTACTTTTAATTCATATAAATTTCATATGTCTTCTTAACTTTTGTGGGATGTTATTTAAGAGAATCTATTTCCATGAGCCAAAATTAATTTACTCTGTTCTGATTTAATGGCCTTGTAGCTGTTTCTGGTTTTGGTATTACTTAATATTTGAAACATTAAATTTCTATAGGGGCATTTGTTTAACATGACAATATGCAGATATTACTATTAAGATTCATAACTAAATGAATCTTGTCATGCTATACAGCTATTAGAAAACAGAAAATAACATCACCATCATCATCATCATTTTTATTATCATCATCAACATTATCATCGTTATCATCATCAACTTCATCATCATTTAATGTCTGTTGTCCATGTTGGTATGGGTTGGATGGTTTGACCAGGGCTAGCAAGCTGAGGGACTGTATCAGACTGCAGTCTGATTTGGCATGGCTTCTCTGGCCAGATGCCCTTCCTAATGCCAACCACTCCAAGAGTGTAATAGGTACTTTTACATGCCACTGGCACAGGTGCCAGTTGTGTTACACCAGTATCTGCCATGTCGACGATTTCACTTGGCTTGATGGGTCTTCTATTCAAGCACAGCATATATTACCAATGGTCTCGGTCATTTATCATTTCCTCCACCAGTATCTGCTATGACTGCAATTTCTCTCAGCTTTATGGGTCTTCTTCTCGAGCATGACAAATGCCAAAAGGTCTTGGTCATTGCCGTTGTGAGGTCCAACACTCAAAAGAAACTAATCTACTTTGCCTCTGTGAGGCCCAATGCTCGAAAAGGAACTCAGCCCTTTGCTTCTGTGAGGCCCAACGTTCAAAAGATGTTCTTTATATGCCACCAGCATGGATGCACTTGGCTTGATGGGCCCTCTCAAGCACAACACATTGCCAAAGGTCTCGGTCACCAGTTTGAAGATCATGCTTCACCACCTTGTCCCATGTCTTCCTGAGTCCACCTCTACCACAGGCTCCCTCCACAGTTAAAAATCAGCACTTCTTTACACAGCTGTCCTCGTCCATATACATCATATGACCATACCAACGCAGTCGTCTCCCTTGCACACCACATCCGATTTCACCTTGCGATAAGTGAAAATCTACAAAGAAGAAACAGTACTGTACTGCATATTTTTTTAAAATTATGTTTTATACTTTGTATATATTTATTTTATCATAAATGCAAAACAACATCATGGAGGAATCGATGTAAGCTTAAATAATAAACTGCAATAGCTGAACCATGATATGGTGAAGATTAATGTGTGTGCTTGTGTGTTGCATACATAAATACATACATACATAGTCTCCAATAGCCCAATTATATAACAGGCTGTATTGGCTTGCATGTTACCAGTAGCACTGAAGAGCATTCTGATATTATATAAACACACATAAATGCAACAAACTTCCATAAACTTGAAACCCCTAAACAAGTATTAAACTTACAGCATACACGGAAAGTATATAGTGTTTCATTTTGGTTGTGAACTAAACTACATGTATTAGTTAGTTGTGTGATTTGCAGTGTACTTTGAGCTTGTTTTGTATATCATTAGATAAGTGAATGTTTCTTTTCAAACCAAACTGTTAAATTGATAAGATAATTTCAAGATTCTTTCATTATGTTGCAGTTGTGCTTCAGTGCATGTATGGAAACAAACTATTAACTTATTCACTCAGTAATAACAAAAAGCATTTGATAATCTTCAGCAAATGTGGAATATAAACTCAAAACTCAGAATGAAAGTAAAGCAAAATACTTTGAAATGTTTTCATTTCAAAGACACCTTACAAATAATGATTTTTCATTTTTTTTTATATTTTGGTGACTATTTCATTTTTTTTTTCTCATTCTATAACCAATAAACTTGTTTACAAACTAACTAAACACTTGAGTCAGCTGTTTGGTGATGATAAAATGATATCTTTTTATAAACTCTGCTTGACCTTGTCTGACATTTCTAATTGTGTGCTACTGGAAGAATATCTTGAAATAGAATTTCAGTACAAATACCAAATTGCACTATTTCTTTTTTAGAAAACAATTTTATTCCCTGTTTGTGTAAAGCTAAAAGCGAAAAATAATAAATGCAGATGACTCTCCATCACCTTCTGCCTCCACCCAACAAAAATAGATTCTACAGACTTCTAGAACTTGTAAAATATATACTATATTTTCCAATATCCAAGATTCTTTGACCTTAAAGACGCAGCCCCAATTTTGGTTTGAGAATTTTGAAGATATGATAAACCCCCAAATCAAAATCTTTTTAGTGGGTTACTGACAAAGATTCTGTTGATTTCTTGTTGTCCGCATCTTTTTCCTTTTGTTAAACACTATAAGTTTAGTATAGTTAACCTACCTATGGGGTTAAAATTGGCTAATGTTACTTTTACCACTAGGATAGATGTTAAATTTTCCAGACATTCTATAAAAAAAGCATAGAGAAAAATGTATCCCCACTGCTGAGAAATACAGTAACAATTTGTTATTTACAAGGGTGGCTTTTCATAAGGGGTTCCAAGAGTAACAAAAATCTGATTGTTTGATGATGAAAAGGAAAAGAATGAAATGGCTGAAGAGTTATTTTTGAATGACAAAGAACTGCTAGTTGATGAATTGATTATTGAAATTTGTTATTAGATCAACAATTCACAAGCTAGACAGGTTGAAGCAGAGTTGTATATACCAGGTAAATCTAGTTCAAATCCTCAGTTCACCCAGCTATAACTTGGTTGCAAAGGAAATGTTGCTTTGCAAAGTATAATTGTACTACTGATATTTTCATCAATTTTGGGATGTTGTGCTCAAAACCTGACATGGCTTTAGACTATAGGAATTGTTCACTTACTTTTGATATATTACATAGCATGACATTGTAGGTATATGGCATGACATAGTAGGTACTTCTGCTGGCATGGCTTTCGACTTTAGGCATTGCTAATTTTAGTGACACTAGCTTGGAGATGGTAAAAACCTTCACTAAATGGTTAAGTTTCACCCATATTTAATTTTGAAACTGCTTTTGTGAATATCTCTTAAAGCTTAAGGAAAACATTCTAAGACTTATGACCAAATAAGTAATTTTATACAAGTCTCATGCATATGAATTTGTTAAAGAATCATAAATTTTCTCAGTATAAGTGCCTATCTACAGCTCAGTTCCATACCTATGTACCTTCAAATCACTGTTAGTACTAAAAAATTCCATCACCCTATCTAATACTGACAAAAAGTTTTCAGTGATGTTATGATATTACTTTTGAAAGAGTCAGACTGTAAGTAATTGAGAGGGGGGGAGGGGAAAGAGAGAGGGGAGAGAGGGAAAGAGAGAGAGAGAGAGAAGCTATGTTTGATGCATTACAAAGAATGACAGTTTCCACTGCTTGGGTTACGAATAACTGAAAAGATTCATAACTATAATACTACAGGAGTTGACATATCATTGGTCTTTAAAATGCCTCAGAACAGCTTAATAATAACAGGGCAGAACTGATTTTTTTCCATCATGATTTGATCATGAATTAACCTTCATGAGCTCTCTGAGATTTCTGAGCTTGATGTGATGTTTTTCTTGAACAACTGTATGCTGATGACTGTAAACATATGAATATGGGTAAAATGTTGGTGGTGGTTAGTAGACAGGTCTGGGATGGGCATAGGTTAGACTCTATGGGTAACAGAAGGAGAAGAGAGATGGAGGCTTGTACCAGGTTGTACTAATTTTGTAAAGCTTCACTCAGTTGAAGCATGTAAGTTTGAAAGGTTTATCAATTTGTTTATTGTTTTCATAGTAAAGAATGAAATGGTGAGGCCAATTAAAGAATTCAGGATTAGAAAACAAACTTAGTAGTTTTCACCTGTAGAGTAAATGTAGAGCTTTTTGTTCTTAAACCAAAGTTGGGAACAATGTGTGATAGATCTTGAGAAATTAAAATGGCACATATGTATTAGCCAAATATCCAACATCTTTCAGTTTATATTAAGGTTCAGTGTCTTAGATTTTTATGTGAGACTATGAAAAGGGATATGCCTCCATCATATACTATAGAAATAGTTAAGACCATATAGAGCCAACGTGGGCATATCTATGTGGCTGGTTGATTTGTTAGAAATAGTAGGCAAATCTCTCCATTTCATATCTTTTGTTCATAAATAAAGGATACATTAGATAATGTTATACATAACACTAAAATGATAAAATAGCCATGATGGAATGCCTTGATTATAGCTCTATTGGATCAAAGTTAACCTTGATCTAAAAATCAAGAAATGAGAGAAAAGCAACATCTCTGACAAAATGCATTGAAATATTTATAGATTCCTATTGACAAGGATTTATTGGTAAAAACGTATTCTCAAAGAACAGATATGGTTT
The DNA here is from genome assembly GCF_046866305.1 of Octopus bimaculoides. Taxonomy (NCBI): domain Eukaryota; kingdom Metazoa; phylum Mollusca; class Cephalopoda; order Octopoda; family Octopodidae; genus Octopus; species Octopus bimaculoides. Next base: position 32,799,240 of record NC_142931.1, read on the forward strand.
ATTGGTTTTAGTTCAGAAAATTTAATGTTCAGAAATAGCAAATTAAGAATTTGATTCCAGCTAGAATAATTTCCTTTCACTTGTATTGCTAATATCATTTGAGAAATACATGCATATTACATCCCACTTTCCTGTCACTCATGAAAATATTAGACTCCATATATTTGACACATGGAAAAGTGAAGGAATCTCCTTTTTGTCAGTTTACTATGACATTGTTAAATAACTACCATCACACAGATATTGTTGAGTAATTGCAAGGGTAAAAGAAACAGAAAATCTATATCTGTTGATAAATTTTCTGTCCTTAAAAAAATATATCCTTCATCTTCTTCAATTTGATAAAGGCACAGACCTAATATTCTTTATGGCAGGTGGTGGTGGTGGGTTTCTTGACTGGAATTTTGAACTGTTTATGTGCTTGATGTGGAGGCGCAATGGCTCAGTGGTTAGGGCAGCGGACTCGCAGTCATAGGATCACGGTTTCGATTCCCAGACTAGGCGTTGTGAGTGTTTATTGAGCGAAAACACCTAAAGCTCCATGAGGCTCCAGCAGGGGATGGTGGCGAACCCTGCTGTACTCTTCCACCAAAACTTTCTCTCACTCTTACTTCCTGTTTCTGTTGTGCCTGTAATTCAAAGGGTCAGCCTTGTCACACTGTGTCACACTGAATATCCCCGAGAACTACGTAAAGGGTAGACGTGTCTATGGAGTGCTCAGCCACTTGCACGTTAATTTCACGAGCAGGCTGTTCCGTTGATCGGATCAACTGGAACCCTCGACATCGTAAGTGACGGAGTGCCAACAATATGCTTGATGTAGCTACTTAGTTACTTTTCTACAACTGTTTGTAAGTTTAAGAGTTGGTTATAGCTGTTCTGGTGTTTGATACTGTCTATGTGTTTGAAAACAATTATCTGGTTCTTGATGTAACTGCTTGGATGTCTGACGTAACTGTTCTCAGATATCCTTAAAAGCACCCATGCAAACAACCAAACCAGATGAACAGACCAAAGCAGCTACATTTTTTGTGGTTGTTTAATTACAAAGTGTAATGCTGCATAATAGCATATCATGGGAATTAAATGAGGAGGATATGCAAAGGCTAGGAAGAAATGAGGTAAGCAGCATTTTCTGCTGGCTGTGTAATGTTAGAGTGCATAGACAATAGAGCACAAATGAACTGAGGAAAAAATATGGTCTAAAATAATCAAACGCGGGAGTGACTGTGTGGTAAGTAGCTTGCATACCAACCACATGGTTCCGGGTGCAATACCACTGCGTGGCACCTTGGGCAAGTGTCTTCTACTATAGCCTCAGGCTGACTAAAGCCTTGTGAGTGGATTTGGTAGATGCAAACTGAAAGAAGCCCGTCGTATATATATATATGTATGTATATATATATATATGTATGTATATATATATATATATGTATGTATATATATATATATGTATGTATATATATATATATGTATGTATATATATATATATGTATGTATATATACATATATGTATGTATATATATATATATATGTATGTATATATATATATATATGTATGTATATATATATATATGTATGTATATATATATATGTATGTATATATATATATATGTATGTATATATACATATATGTATGTATATATATATATGTATGTATATATATATATATATGTATGTATATATATATATATGTATGTATATATATATATATATGTATGTATATATATATATATGTATGTATATATATATATATATGTATGTATATATATATATATATATGTATGTATATATATATATATATGTATGTATATATATATATATATGTATATATATATATATGTATGTATATATATATATATGTATGTATATATATATATATGTATGTATATATATATATATGTATGTATATATATATATATGTATGTATATATATATATATATGTATATATATATATATGTATGTATATATATATATATATATATATATATATATGTATATATATATATGTATATATATATATATATATATATGTATATATATATATATGTATATATGCGGGTGACACGTAAAAGCACCCACTACACTCTCTGAGTGGTTGGCGTTAGGAGGGCATCCAGCTGTAGAAACTCTGCCAAATCAGACTGGAGCCTGGTGTTGCCATCCGGTTTCACCAGTCCTCAGTCAAATCGTCCAACCCATGCTAGCATGGAAAGCGGACGTTAAACG